>NC_027751.1:51004361-51009669 GCF_000695525.1 Brassica oleracea var. oleracea
CAAATTTTTTTTTTTTTTTTTTTGTTACCGAGGACATCTCTAACCCAACATTATTTTTTCTTTTCAAAATATAATAAAAATAAGTATGAAGTAAAAAATACTCTAACCGTATTATATTTCTCACTCTATAATGAGATTTACTTCATAAATAGAACAATTGATTTTTTATTTGTTTATTACTCTATCATGAAGTGGAAAATAAAATACAGTTTGAGCATTTTTACTATATACTTATTTTTATTTCATTTTAAAAGAAAAAATAAAATTTTAAATTAGAGATTCTGAGAGCAAAGATGGTGTCATGATGAGTGTTGAAAGAAGGGCACGAAGCAGCTAAAGATAACGATGATGAAGTATGAGTTCTTCATTCAATCTCAAACCAATGCGTCAGACGAATTTTGAAAGCATTGTCGTATGAGGGAAACAAGACATATACATCTTCTGCTATGTATATACAGCACAATGTGAATGAGTCTGTTCATGTCTTTGACAATTAAGACTCACGATTTGTTTCTCCTGCTCTAGCATGATGGTAAGGAGACTTCAATCATACTGATACCATTTCAGTGAATATACAGTGTATTCAGTATGATGAGGAAATATTCGATCGATAAGAAATGAAATTAAAAACAAAATAAATCTAAACTTTGCGGAGATGAAAGATCATTGATGGACTAGTTTTCATATTACGTACGTCTTCCTTCTTGTTTTTACGGAAAAGAAAAAATTTGATTATAGATTTTCCTCTTTTAGTTATTACAATTTCAATTGTATATTATAACTTATTTTATCAATGTAAATTGTAACTTTCAGAACAAAAACAAAACTGAAAACGTAGTCACATTTCTTTGATTAGTGGCAGACGGAGGATGCTTCTGGTTGGATCAAGCAGTTTAATGGCATTAATGTAAACCATGCAAATTGCAACAACGAATCTCAAGTTCATGTACATGTTAAACTGAAGTACACATATATACTCTACATTAATAGCGCAAGACTATATGAATTTCCAAAGGCATTCGTATGTTCTATTTCTTTCGATGTTCGTTAGAAGATTATAAGTCTACTCAATAATTTGACGACATTTATTTTCCCCTAATTTTAACTACGAGTTGAAGATATATTTGTATTAATTTATTTATTATATGCGATTTTTATTTTGTTCCATTTCTTTTTTCAACTAGTTATGATGACATAAGTTTTGATATAAAACTGGCCTTGTTTGTCTCTGTATGTTTTTAAGAAAATGATTCTCCAATTAGATGCTAATATAATAATATGAATAAAAATCTCCAGTTACAATTAATTCCACAATTATAAAATTGTGTTGACAAAAAGCAAAAAAAATCAAAGAAACACTCAACTTTGAAGGAGTGCATCTCATTCTTATGCAGAAGAGTGACACATTTTCAAAGAGAAAATTGTGGAGGAGCAATAGCCAAATCATGTATCTTCCAATTGTTTGGATAATTAAATTAACAGTTTGCCAACTTGTTTTCTTTATTTTTCAACATGCTTTTAAGATCTTCAAGATTCAGGCAAGGAAAACGAGATAATAATTAAACCCCTTTTAATAATATACAAATAGTGTCTAATTTGCACTTTCAAATATACAATTTGCCCTTTTTGTAGAAAATATAGATAAAATATATTTACTTTTTCTTTCTTACCTCATTGCTTATGCAATCTCAGACAAGACAACCTTCCTAAATTCTGCAGACCAAATACTCCACTCCTGATTTATCCATTTTCTAAGTAAACAACTAGATTCAGCCAAGCAAATCAATCTGAGAGATCTTTTTCCTTTTTTAATCGAATTTGCAAAAGTCAATCTATTCATTACACAATGTCACATTAGTCCCTATCCATTCCCTAGGAGGCTAAGATGAAAACTAGATGAGTCAATATAGTTACAGAAGCAACCAACCAATCAATAACATGCAAAGTTCATATATCATGTTAGACTTTATAACTTGTATATGTATCCAAGACCAAAACTTTGAAACTTTCATATGTATCCAAAGACTGAAACTTTGCATGTATTCACAGAAAAGAAGGAAGGAATCATAACCGAACTTGTCCTACATTTAACTAAAGTAGATTTAGTACGCCTCAAACCATTAACATCAGTAAGTATCAGTAACGGTCTAATCCAACACAACTTGTGTTGTTTCTTTCACTCGGCTGCACTATTGGATATCCATAATCAACTCCAGGATGAGCAGTCTCTGTGTGGTTGAGGCTCCCTAGCAAGCTAGCATCTTGACTCAGCGTTGTCTCTTGACCAGACACATTGATCTCGTCCAACAAACCCATCACCTCATCCACATCAAACATCTCGTGCACACAAAAGTCCCATGGTTCATGTTCATTGCCATTTCCAAAAGTATCAGCTGAGTCAAGTACACTCATCTCCTCTTTAACACACTGAGAGCTTTTCAAGAAACCATATTCATCGCTACCATCCTCTTCTTTCACATTTGTATCCTCAAGTGCACAAACTTCAGATTCATTTGACAATGTAGTAACTGAGCCAGCGGCAGCAGAAGAAGAGACATTCGAGATGTCAGGAAGATTGAGCCTAGCTGACTCACCGTACATAGCTTTAGCAGCCTCGTCGTAAGCCAACGCAGCTTCATAAGAGCTAGGGAAAGTACCTAGCCACAACCTAGCACCACGACATGGCTGACGGATCTCAGCAACCCATTTCCCCCAAGTCCTCTGTCTAACTCCTCTGTAGTTCCAAATCCCGTTCTCAGGTCCTCCCTTGCCTTTCATACAACCCTTTCTAGAACCCTTTGGAGGAGCCTTTCTTGGCTTGAGACCACCATCATTGTTTGAAGAAGCAGCTTGGGTTTGTTCAATATACTCTCTCCATTTGTTTAGAGTCTCAGCTACACTTGTGGCACCTTCTCTTGACTTCCTTTTCCTAAGAGAATCAAAAAGGCACAGAAGCAAAGATTAGTACTTTCCAAGAAACAATTTTTTCAACCTCATGAATGTAATCAAATCAAAGTAGCTACAAGTAGACCCAAAAGAGAACTCATCACCACGAACAAAAACATAAGAACAGAGCAAACCCAGAAGCAGAGGATCACTAAGTAGGATTCCTTCGAAACCCAGAGAACCTCATGTCTAGTGCTGTTTCAGGGAAGAAACTTAAAAAAGTTACGATCTTTTCAGCTAAAGTCTTCTCCTTTACAAGACCCATTTTGCACAAACTAGAACAGAGTAAACTCAAAAGCAGCGTATCCCATATCAGTACAGAGGATCACTAAGTAAGATTCTTTCGAAACCCAGAGAACCCCATGTCTAGTGAAGAACATAAGTCTTATTTCAGGTAAGAAACTAAAGAAAGTTACGATCTTTTAAGCTAAAGTCTTCTCCTTTACAAGACCCATTTGCACAAACTAGAACAAGAGTAAACCCAGAAGCAGAGTATCCATAAGGATCACTAAGTAGGTTTCCTTCGAAACCCAAAGAACCTCAGGTAGGAAACTTAAGAAAGTTACGATCTTTTCAGCTAAAGTCATCTCCTTTACAAGGATCCTAACAACAAATGAAGACCCATTTGCACAAACCTCAACCTTTTATATGACGAAAGTTGGAAACTTTAGCTCCAAGTTAACGTTCACAAAGAACCCTAGAAACCCTAATCTGAAAACACCAGCTTCCTTCCACGTACTAGACAAACATGGCGATACACTCAAAAAGAAAAAAAACAACTAAAAGCTATAGAGAATCAAAACAAACCTGATAACAATCTTCGACGGCATGTAAGAACTTGAACGAGGAAAGAGAAGAGGAGAGGGTTCCGATTGAACTTGCGTCGGAAGCAATCCGGAGAGGGAGAAAAATAGAGTAACGAGTAGTTTCCTCTTGTCGTAGCAAAGAAGACGATTTGTTTCTGTAAATTATGGAAAAGCGCTCTATTTATTATTTATTTGTCTGATATTTCAGATATTTCGGTGCTGACGTGTCGCTCGAACTTTCCCGATTCTGATTCCGGCTTATCCAGCCCTTTCTTTTTGCTTTGGGCCTAAGTCTTGTTTTGTACGTAGTTACTATTTTACCCTCAGAGTTTCTATTTATGCCACTCTTTGGATATGTATGCTTTGACTAATCAAAAGATTTAAGTCAATGTTTTCTTTTTAAAATCAGGGAGCTATGCATGGGCTTAAGTCCACAGTTTTGATGTCCAAGTATTGATTACTCTTTAAAAAAATAAATAAGTATGGATTATCGTTTCTTTTGGCTCGCAACTATGGATTAGTGTTTCATTAATTAATTTATTAAGTACCACTATCTTATATTTTTTTTAAATCC
This sequence comes from Brassica oleracea var. oleracea, assembly GCF_000695525.1. Lineage (NCBI taxonomy): Eukaryota > Viridiplantae > Streptophyta > Magnoliopsida > Brassicales > Brassicaceae > Brassica > Brassica oleracea. Next base: position 51,008,688 of record NC_027751.1, read on the forward strand.
ATAGTTTGACTGACAACTATGGGATTATAACGTTACAAGTTTAGAGAACATTATATCTTATAGATTTTGTCCCACATAAACTTAATTTTCTGAATGCACGACCCCAAACTATCAAACTTTAATAGTTTGAATAACTAGAACGTTAAAATACACTCTCAATGGTTTAATAAGGTAAAGACTAAAGAGACATTCTCAACTCTTTAGCAAAAGACGAATCTCTTTATGGAAATGTATTTTTATTATTACTTTATTTATATCATGCATGTATGTGTAATTATTATATGCTAACATATAAACATATGTGCAGCTTATGGTTTTCAACGTAACTATGTAAAAATATTTTATTTATGAAGCAAAAAATAGAGCAGTGTACAAAAATAAAAAAAATTATTATATTAATAATTTATTTTATTTTACTTTGAAATAAAATATTGAGTGAAATTAGAAATCCCTAAAGTTCCTCTAGGCGTACGTTAAAGTCCCTGTGTTGAATAATTCCATGCATCCGAGTATATATGGACATTTCACTAATGAGTTGTTTACGCTGAGAGACACATTGTGTCTTTTGTTCACTCTTAAAAACACTTTGTGGTTATAACACACAAAGTTGGGACAGGTGTCTTTGTTGCTGCCCAAAAAGTCCTTGGCTTATAAACAAGCGTGAATGAGAAGAGCATGTTCCCTTTAAGGAACCAAACCAGATCACAAATCTCGTTGGAATAAATGAAACAAGGAAAAAAGTAAAAGCAGTTGTCTTGGTTTGAGTGTTTCTATCCTGTCCGTCAGATCATTTTTTTTAAAAACGATCTAATGGCTCAGAAAAGCCTTATTGTTTTGGCTTGTAATTAATAGCTACCGTAATAAATGCGTCTTCTTCGACAACTCTTTGCTTTGGGTTTGAGATTAGGTGAGTGAAGTGTCATGGATAACATGGTTGTGGTTGTAAATGTTTTGGTTTGCTTAAGCTTTGTTTTGCGTGGAC
>NC_027751.1:51016075-51026987 GCF_000695525.1 Brassica oleracea var. oleracea
GTTGTGGTTGTAGATGTTTTGGTTTGCTTAAGCTTTGTTTTGCGTGGACGACATGATTATGGTTGTGGTAGGTGCTACTTTGAGGTCAGGGTTAGGATGGACGTGGTTAGCATAACAATATTGTGGGTTGTGTTTTGTTGTGGACCTGTTTGTTTAGGGTGTGTATGTCGTGAAAGTGTTGTTGTGGTTAAGTGGGTGTGGTTAGTGTGACATGTTTAGTGGTCTGATTGTGGTGCAAGACGGGTGTTGTGGTTCATTATGGATGACATGTTGGTGGTTGGCGTGTGGTAAACAAGAAGCTTTAGTGGAGTGTGTTATGACTTAGTTATGAAGGTGGTGTAGTGGTTGTGGTCAGTTTCAATTTTGTAGTAGAGGAAGAATTCAAAGAGACAAGGGTTTGGGGAGGTTTGATTTAGACCGGAACACTAAAGAACTTCTGGGGCGACAAGCGGAAGGCGAGACGATGATATGGTGAAACAGAGAGGGGGGATTCGGAGAGGAGAATCAGAAAATCGAAGAGAGAAGGGTTGGGGGAGGTCTGATTTGAATTCAATTTCAGATCATCTTTCTGGATCGAGGAGAAGACGCCGGAGCATGAGGTTAGGGTTCATCTAGGGTTGAAGAAGATAAATCAAAAATGTGAAAAGGGAAAAAATAAAAGTAGTTGTGGGTTGTAAAAAGTAAAAGAAAAGGAAGCAAGATGTTTTTGGTTAACTAGATTGATCTGGTTGGATTGGGTGGGTTTTACAAACTAAATAAACATGTCTTTAGTTGAGGGTTATATTAGTAAAGAGAGCATGAGAAAGTGTATTGTAGCACAATGTGTCTTTGAGTGAAATTGATAACACAGATGGTAAAAATTTCTTCACTAATTCGTAACGAGATATATTCTGATAAAAAGTACACACAATTTTATGTGCAGCATGATTGCGTGGTGCGCATACACATTCCGCCGGTCAACCATAATTTTATGTGCTCCACATCCCCGAATGACAAAAAATGTTTAATTAGTATTTTTTTTCGCACTTATCTTAATTTTTCGTTAAGCAGCTTTTTGTCTTCATAAAAGTGACAATTGGAGTTTTTCCAAAAATATTATACGTACGTAGTTTCCTTTTGTGTGTGTGTGTGTAAAATGAGTAATTTCCTAGCTACTCAATAATCCGATAAATTAATGATGGCAACATGTGTAAGAATGATTATATTTGTTAGTGTGTTATCTTTTCCCACTGTTTACTCAAAAATCAACAAAGTCATGACAACTTTTTTTTCTTCTATTGATGTCGAAACCATGATTCATCCGCGTCGGAAATCACTTTGTGTTGCTCAACTAACAACTTAGAGCTCCACGCCACTTTTTCTTAGTTCCATTTTCATTTCACTTATCAAATACGAGGTACGTAGTTGATTCAATTAGTTCATATTAAGAAGACATTGAAACGAAAACGAAAGTAGGCTACCGAATTTTTATCTTTTAGAACATCAATATTCAGCAATTGGTTGAACCCTCGATTTGTCTATATCACGCCAAGAAGTCTTTTGTGATAACTCAATCTCCAGACTTATGTATGGAAACAAATATAATTTGAGCTCAACAACCATTTCACTCAATAAATTCATTCCCTTGGTAAAACAATTTTTGTTCGAAAGATGGAATGAATGATTCAACTAACCATAAAGACAAAAAAACACTAATAATCAACTTTCATGATGATAATCTTAGCATTGATTAGGTACTATAATCTCAAAGAATACATCAATAATCGAGAAAAATAAAGCTACTCAGGAGTAGACCAAGTGTATCTATAACCAAAAAAGGAACAACAATTGAAAATGAAATGAAAACTATTATGTGTTTATGCTACAAAAGGAAGCTTGAGCTCCTAATTAACACACTGGCAAATCAGCCGGAGGCTCTTCCATTGTCTCTAATAGTCCACTCCCGTTCTCAACCAAGAAAGCCATGGCTAGTCCCCAAGATATATGTGCATCTAGATGACAATGCATTATCCAAACCCCTGTTTCAATCATTTGCACACACACAATTAATTTCATTAATCATGTTGAATAATTACTCTTAACATATAATTTAAACTAGTATTATTTTGGTAAATTAATGTTTGTATACCAGGGTTATCTGCCACGAATCTGATGACGGCCCAGCCATTAACAGGTACACCAACGGTGTTTCTAAGAGGTGGATCTTCAAGGTTGAATTTCGCGGTATCTTTCTTGGGGTTGAAGTTACCGAAACCCTCAGCAACAATGTAGAAATCATAGCCGTGTAGATGAATAGGATGGTTCTCAGGAGTTACTATACCAGTGTCCTGAAGAACAATCTGAACCCTTGATCCATACTTGAGCTTGTATAGCTTAGTCCCTCTCACAGGTTGATATAAAGATCGACTTATGTTGCTACCGGTGTAATCAAATTTCACCGGTGGCCTCGCCGGAAAATCGGTTGTGAAGACTCCGGGAATACTATGGTGGTGAGCTTGAAGGAGAGAGTAGTTACTAGGTAGAGCAAACGAAACATTGTTCATAGATGCAGTGAAGCGTGTGCCGTTAGGACCTTGGCATCTTCTTGACCTAAAATTCTTAGGACAGTTGTTGAGACCAAGTCCGATGGTTATAAAGAGATTCTCGTCGAGTTCTGGCGGGACCTCGGCACGTTTTAGTGACCGGAAGCTTTGGCTGAAGCGAGTGGCTGTGTTTGTGTCGTTGTAGGCAGGAAGGAGAGGCATGATGGGTTTAGCGCCGCCGCAGCAAGGTGCGGATTTGTATTGGAGGATTGCGGTTGTGGTTGTGTTGCCAAACGGTGCGTTTTGGGCGCTTTGGTAAGCTCTTGCGGCCATGTAATAGTGGTTTGGTGGTTGGTCACCGGTTATGAGGACGTCGGTGGTTTGGCCAGGGCCGAGAACAATGGCGTTGGTGGTGAAGGGTTTTAGGTAAGACGCGTCAGCTCCGACTACGGTGAACTTGTGGTTAGCCACCGTGAAAAATAGCGGTTGGTTAAGTGCCGCATTTATTACACGTAGTAGTATGGTCTCACCAACACTTATGGGTACTATTGTCGTATCTGCATAAGAAAAATATTATTAAAACTACTAGTATATACTTATCTGGGTCTTTTTCTTAGAAATATACTTGAATAAAATAGATAAAATTCAGTTATGACAGTTGGGAAAAAATAACGTATGAATTTGGATCTTTTTCTTTACTTTAGTCATAGAGATAATTAAAATTAATTTGAAGTAAGAAAAGGAGTAAGACCTTGAGAAGAGCATTTATAGAGATCACCAGGTTGACCATTGATGGTGTAAGCGTCGGAGATATTTGGAGCAGCTCCGGTTCGTGTAGCTTCTCTCAACACATCAACCGGATTACCGTCCCACCACTCACCTTAAAAAAATATTTACAAAAATAAAAATTATTATTATTATTTATTTTTTTTAAGCATGCATGATTATGAATTAAATTTTACCGAGAAGGAGTGGGACGTTGCGGTGAGGGTTTGGGAATGGGTAAGACGAACCAGCCGGAGGAAGGATAAGAAGTGAACCGTAGACTGTGGCTCTAAGCCACGAACTATGAGCATGCCACCAGAGTGTACCTTCTTGTCCTTGAATTGTAAACCGGTACGTGTAGCTTGATCCCGGTCTGATCGGACATTGAGTCACAAATTCTGGTCCGTCAGCCCAACCGGTTCTCATTTGTCTCACACCGTGCCTGCATCCACGCGTTTCAGTATCAGTAAACCAACGGCGCATTTATAAACGGTACGTTTGTTTGGTTTAATCGTATTTTTACCAGTGGATTGTGACGTTGTACCGGGCCCGGTTAATGACTTTGACAACGAGAGTGTCACCGTTATTGATTACAAGTTGTGGACCGGGAAACATTCCGTTCACCGTAATGCTGTTGTGTGTTTCACATAGTCTCTTCACCTTCGTTGCTTGTATCTGCATATATAACATGATTATATATATGTGTGTAAGCATACATCTCATTTACATAATTACATTATAAATTTAAAACGTTTGAACAACTGAAATGGGACCGTACGATGAACTCGTGGTGGTGTGCTCTGTTGGCTTCTGCCATGGAAGTGAAGAGAAGAAGGACCGCGAAAGATATGAAACAGAAGAAGCTCTTGATGATCTCCATTGATGAGAGTCTTATAAACTTCTGTTACACCCAGTGGTTTAGAGATATGAAGTGTATGAAAGAAGAGATAATGCACGTTGTGATGGGAATCAGAATGGAGTTATATAGGGAGACAAATGCAATAAATTTTTAAACTTTTTGGAAGTTTATTGTATTTTTTGTAGATTAATTGAATTTATGTTTTAAAAATGTTGTTATGCGGTTGGAGAATTTGGTTTTGATTTAATCGAAGGCCAAAACTTGGTTCAACACTAGGAGAGTAGTTGCACCCACTGGGGCCCTAGGAAAAAAAATGACCGAGTTAAGAAAAATTGGAAAGGTGATTACGTCTCTTGAATTCTTGCTTAACACGCTTTTTCTATTGACTTTGGATGTAATATACCATAATTGCTACGAACATAGTATAAACGCATTATATTAATAGATTAATGTTTTGGAGCCTATTAAATGGATCGTTATATTTGGAGATGTGTACAATAGGTTGCCAACAAAATCTGAGTATGTAATGTTGTGAACTTTATCTAAAGATCAAACTTAACAGGCTTACGCAATTAACCTGCATGCACTGAAACATTTTGCTTTTGAATAACGTCGCTGCAAATTAAAATGTTTTTTTATGTAATATTGATCCTAAAACAAAATAAAGAAGGAAGCCGCGTATAAATAGAATTTGGAAGTACGTAGTACTTTTTTTTCCTTATATGGTCACCTACATCCAACGATATAATACCTAAACAAAGACGAATTAAGCTGTTTCCAAGACATACTGTATTTTATACACTTTTTGTCATTTCAAAATTTTGTTATAGAAGTCTTTGACATTCTTTTGATCTAATTAAATAGAGTAGATAGGTTAAAGATAGTGTTTAAGGTTATGTTTGTTGAGAAGCTTATAGTTTTAGTTCAAATTCAAAATCTGAAACAAGGAGGGGCTGAGTCACAGCAAGATTGCATCAAATCCCCTATATATTAATTGATAAACATTAAAAAAATTGTAACCTCAAGTTTGTATTAATTAAAAAAAAATCTTGTTTAGGTGTCATTTAATTAGAATGTCAATTTTGTTTACGTGACGATTTGAGAATCAATTGAGATATTTGTTAGTCCAAAATTAAATTGCTAGAAAATGTTATATTATATAGTATGTTCATTATGAATTATTTATTTATCAAATTGAAATTTATTATATATTATTTCCTTAAATAAAACCTACGGAATTACCTAATATGACTAAGATATATATGACAATTAATGATTTTAAATAATAAAGATTTTCTACCAATTTAATTATTTTTAATCATTTTTGTTTAATTATTTATTATTAAAATAAATTACACAATTACATTAATCATATAATAAAAATTTAGATTTTTTTTGTATATGCTGTATTTTGAATTTTTCAAAACGAGTATAAATTGTTAAAAGTGGTAAAAATCTCACATAATTTTTTGTGATCAAAGTTTAATTTTTTTCTATAATAAGATACAATGATTATAAAATCATATGAATACATAATTTTATTTAATATGTGTTTATGTTAATATATATTTCATATGGTTTAAATTAAATTATACATCATATGAAAATACATACTTATATATTAATATTTACATTGAACATATATTGAAAAGTTAATATTTTAATTTTGAAATCTTCATTGTTTTTTTTAAAAATGATTATAAATTATTGAAACCAGTAAACATTCCACATTAAAAAAAATTCGTTAGTGTTAAATTTTGTTACACAAATATGCAAAGAATCATATAATCATATGAGTAGAAACCTCATTTAATAAATATTCATATTATAAGTATACTATATGTTTATGTTAAAATCATTTAAATTTAATTATACATCATATGCGATATATAAGATTAATTATTTTGATTTATTTACCCTAAAATTGCAAATAAATATGAGCGGTCGTTTGATTTATATGTGTACACTAATTTATTACATATAATAGTAACTGATTTTTTAGTTATTTGATATATAATTGTTATTTTATTATTTCATAATATGCAAAAATAAATAAAAGTAATAAATATAAAATATTTCTTCTGCACAAGGTGCGAATCTTAGTCTAAGTATATATCTCTTTAATAATTTTAAATCTTAAATATTTTTTAAATTTCATGCCAAAACAAAAGGACGAAATGAGAATAAACTCAAAAATTAATATTTATATCGAGCAATAATGAAAATTAAAAAAAAATGACAAACAAAAATGAAGATAGATAGTATTGGCACGTGAACGTAAACTTCTCATAACCATAATTAACTTTTAAATTGGTAAATAATGATATAACACCAAGATGACATAGTTTTATTGTAACCAAATAGTAGGCCTGAGATTTTTTGGCCTAAACGTTTGGTTCTTATGCAATAAATGATTTTTTGACCTAAAATATTTTTAAAAATGAAATCAGCTCATCAGTAAACAAATTATGTAATTAACAAAAAAATATTAATTCAATCAAGAATATAAATTTTATTTTTCGTACGATATTTCTTAAATAACTTTAGCAATTTCTTATCCTAGTATAGAAGTAGTAAAGAAAATATGAATCATGTTCTTTATCTACTCGTTTGACTTATTTTGTCTATTGTAAGTTAGTTTTATATCATGGTACATAGTATGCGAATGTTATACAATTCTCAAGACAAATAAGTATTTGGGTAAATGTTGAGAAACATTCCCATTTATATCATGATACATAAAAGAAATATATAATAAGAAATTACAATGAGTTATAATTCAACCGTAACATAATTGCGTTAAAAGTTTTATATTATTATTATAACCAAAAATAAAATTGTTATTAAATTGAAAACCAAAAAAAATGTCTTCAAGCTTAAGTAAAGATGATTATTGTTTTTTGTTAATGTTCAAAAGAAAAAATATTTTGAGGTTTTACCAAAAAAAAAATTTGAGGTAAACAAAATGATTTGTCTAACTGCCTATTAAACCACTTGTTTTTAAAACACTATATTCCTGTCTTATCAACAATACCTTTTCTTAACCGATTCTAGCTAGTTCTACACGTATATGTTTTGTTGTAAAGAGTTTCCTTTTATTTTTAACAAAAGCGACTCTAAATTTTTAGTGCATATATAAATACCATCTAATGCAGTTTTTATATGATTTTTTTGTAAGGACTCCTTTTTTGGTAATGTTGTATGGACTCATTTATTAGAGCATACTGGAGATTTTATCAGAAATATATTGTTTTTCATGAATACTTTTGAATGGATTTATTAGAGCATACTTGAGATCATATCAAAAGCATAATTTTTCAAAACCAAAATGTGTTTGTTTACATTTATATGTAAAAGAGAAGAAAATATTTTTTCTTCTCAGCAAACATCATTCTACAAATTATAAAGAATGTATAGCGATCTTTAGTAATGGTATAGTTCTAGTAATTTGATCGTGTTGTGTTGAAACTATTCTTTAATTATTTCGATGTTTCTCTTTGGTTTATGCAAACCACGCATGGTTGTTATATTACACGCACGATGAGTCTAAATTTCGGTTAAATATATCTATCGAATTACAATAAACAAAGAAAAAAAAACCAGTTTAGCATGTTTTCAAGAAATTTGCATTTTGTGATAACTTTATCTTAAAAGAATTAAAGACTACTTGATTTTGAACAGACAAAACTGTGTATCGTTACGTAAATATCTTTGACAATAACAATCCGATCGAAAGGTAACAAATAGAAAAAGTAAACATAATGTTGCTGAGAAAGGAAGAAGTAACACGAGAAAAATATTGGAGACATTGATTGGTGAACAATAAATTAGTAATTGTGTTTGGTGGAGTTAGTTAGTATTCTCTTCTTTGGTATCTTTAACCTCGATGTGCTAGATCTTTGAAAATGACATCACATGTTGTTAACAGAGTGAAACTGACCTTTCATCTGTAATTAAGTTCCATGTCAACCGGGTTTATTTGTCTTGATTTTGTGTTTTTCTGATTAAACCATTTTTCAAAACAGAAGAAGAGTTTTTATTAGTACACAAAAAATATCGTATCTTTTCCAACTATATCATTTGAGAAGCTAACAAAAAGGACACATATTTAATTTAATTATTGTTCTAACTTCTCAGAAGAACTTAAAGATCTTTATGTTCTTTGAAATGAAATTTAAAATTGATAATAGATGATAGCATACATGAACACTTTTGAATATGTCTTGATTAATTGTACTAATAGCATGAAAGCTGGTTTGATATTTGGTTTCTTTAAAATCTCAACTTCATTAGTCAAAAGTGGGTACGAAGCACGAACCCTGACTATGTTCACATTTTTGGGTCGAATAATCTAACCTCTCGTTACAAGTGGGATGATATTCTTTGAAAAAAAAGATTTCAACAGAACTCATTCCACGAGTAATATATATCATGTAGCGAAGACTAAGAAAACAGGTTACCTATAAGATATATCCAAGGAAGAATCAACTCAGTGACTTGGACCCCAAAAAGAAAAACAGTTCAGGAGAGGTGACCTAAAATTATTCAGATATTCAGTTTGTTTTTGGTAGCCGAGTGTTTTAGACTGAGCCCCAAACAAAACCTCAAACCTGTGACTTATATGTATCTCAGATTGGCCAAACATGTAAATCTAGTGAATCAATTTTTGGCTTGGGCATACATTTGATTACTCACAAGAAAGTTACCTTGTGGAAGAATCAAATAGTGGATTGGTTAGTGATACGAGCCTTCGGAACTGCCCTAAGCGATTAAAAATAAAATGCCTACATTTAATTACAAAATGTTACTATAGTTAGTACATATAGTAGAAATAAATAAAACTAATCAACTAAACAAAACATTAGTCTTTACTTTTTCAAAGAAAAGTTAAACTTTAAAATTTCAATCGATTAACCAATTCTATTAAAATAAAAAATATGTCTTTAATATTTTATATGAATGTTCTTAAATAAGTATAAAATAGTCAAATCATACAATCTTTTATATGATATGACCAGTTTTTATTTATTATATTACATTTAAAATTATTATATACAATTTTGGTTTCTTAAGTATGAAAACTATAATTTTATAATATACTCTTGTTTTCTTTATTCTAATTATCATAAAAAATTCTTTAAACATTTCATTTCATTTGTATTCTTATTAATTGAATAGAGAAAACTAAAAAAATACCCCTTATTGTTCTGAGAAAATTGGATGCCTTAAGCCAATGCTTCAAATTTTTACATTGAGCACGGCTCTGAATTTATGACTAGTTACAATATTTACAGACCTAAATCGTTGAAGAACAAATATATAGTAACATTTAACTACTTCTCTGCTTGGTTTCGAATTAAAATTTGATCATACAGTTGTCAGTCATACATGTATTTTTTTTTTTTTTTTTTTAAGTTTGTCATGGCTGCTAAGTACGAAATTTTCAAGATACGAGGAATGAAAACTTTCTTTCAATGCTGTCTTTGTAATGCTCTCAAATCAAATAACATACTATTTTCTTGCCGATGCTGATCGAGTATTGGAAATGGACAATAGAAGCAATACTTCTCTCTCTCTCTCTCTCTATATATATATATATATATATGAGAATCTTTGAACAGGAGTTGGAACAGGAAAACATTGTATTCGGCAAAACTGGATTCGCTTCTCTACAATACTTGTATCTGGTTTCCAAAACTTGTTACTTGCTAGAGACGAAACAAGCAACTCTTCATAGGTTTTATCAGTTAATAGCCGTTTAAATGCTTGTCCAGTAACATAAAACCATACCGAATGTATTAGAATGTATCAGTTTCAGAGTAAATTAGTTACCTGAAGTCCCTCAACTCACATAATCAATCAGTCCTAAGGACGCTTAACTAATGTGCTGAGTGAAATTCACACCAGTGTATGAGAACTCGACGATGAAAGCAAGAGACAATAAGACAGAACAAGATCACCTAACAAGTATGAGTACACAATGCAGCAATTTCGAATCTACAATCTCCCATTCTCTTCCTCATCTCCAATCTAAACTCTTTTCACTTAAAAACAATCTTTATCTGTAAAAAGCTTTCTAAATGCAAAAGAACTCAAACAACAACCGAGTTTCAAATTGATATAAAGGTTACATCTTTAGATCGAATCTACACTCAAAACCCTAAACCCATAAACAGAGTTTACAACTATGAACGAACTCAAACTCGTCCCGCTACAACTGAAGCAGCAGCAGAAGTAGAGTTACCAATGAACGAGAGCAACCCAGCATTAGCAGCAGGCTCTTGCTCATCCAAGAACAAATCATCCGGAACCCTAAACGTACCGTGCAAGCAAACGATCGCCACACCAACAGTCAACGCCGAAGTCAACAAAGACCCAACACTCGTCATAAACACAACCACAACCGTCGTCACGACAAGACCAAGCAACGTCTCGCGATCCGAGAAGCTACGTCCGAACACAACCAGAGGCCGGTCCGAAGACCGGAAGAGGTAGAGGAATATCCACGCGGCGAGGAGAGAGAGGAGGACGAGGAGAGAGAAAGGGTGGGAGAGGAGGGAGAACGCGAGGACGAGGGAGATGATGGCGGAGTAGTTGACTTTGAAGTAGGAGAGGTTCTTGCGGATCCGGGAGAAGGAGTCGGTGAGAGAGTCGGGTCTCTAGCGAATGAGTTTCGATCGGCGAGTTCCGTCCATGGGCGGCGCTGAGAGAGGCTGTCGCCGAGGGAGGAGGAGAGGCGGGAGAGGAATGTGCGGAAGGGGTGGGG
>NC_027751.1:51028548-51042429 GCF_000695525.1 Brassica oleracea var. oleracea
ATGTGCGGAAGGGGTGGGGGTGGGGGTGGGGTTGGGTGGCTTGCTGGTTGGTGACGGGGAGAGTCGCCGGAGAAGACATTGGTGTCGGTGGAGTGTGTCTGTGGAAACTGAAGTGGAGGCAAAACCGTGTTATTGTAAGTAAGGCCTAAACGTTATGGGCCTAATATTGTTGGAACAGCCCATTATGAAAAGTTCAAATGAACATTAGACTAATGGGTAATTCTGTTAACATTAAATCATTATTAGAAAATGAAATCATACAAAATACAAATATATTTTCACATTTTGATCCATCATAAAAATAATATGAAATTGTCAAAAAAAACAAAAATATGAAATTGCCATTATAAAAACATATCGAGTTAGATTTAGTTTCCTGCATTTTTTAGAGTATGATTTTGTTATATTCGTTTAAATAGCCAGTCCTAAGATTTTGAAGACTAAAAATTTTAGCACAAATTTGAACATATACATCTTTTAATAATTTAAACACCATCATATTTATGTATATTATTTTAAAAATTGTAAAGATATCTATGACCAGTTTTGTTCATAATTGTTTCAATCGTATATATAGTTTATAGTGGAAAATAATATCTTCGAGTATAAGAATAATATAACGGCATATATTCCATAGTTTCTTTCTCGTTGTCATTATTATCTACACAATTTTTCTTCAACATTGTCCATAATTTTTTTTCTGGTTATAAAATTGATAGACCTAACAAAAACAAATTATACAGAAAAATGGATGCGATTTTAAAAAAATTTAATACGATGAAAAAACCAGAGCCACGTCTTTTCATGCGAGATGGACAATCAAACTAAACTAAACTACTGTCGTGTGATGTCTATTCTTCTCTCAGTTCTAGCGAAGCAATAAGCTGACGTGTACCAAAAATGAAGCCCACGACCAATGGGCTCTTCGCTTCTCAATCTTCTCCCTCCTTCACGGCTCCGAGATTCCGCGGCCACCTTCCGATCACCTTCACATCCTCCAACCACCACCACAAGAAGAATAAAAAGAATCTCGCAAACGTCATCACTCTCTCCTACCGAGTCACATCCTCTCGCCGCGCAATTCTCGTCGCACCACCTCTTCTCGCCGCCGCTATTTCCTTATGGCCGTCTGTTTCCTCCGCCGCGGGGGATATCTCTTCCATCGTGCCGGCGGATGCTTCGCCGGAACCACCAGCTACTCCCCCTCCTCCTCCTCCTCCTCCTCCGCCGCCGCTTATAGAGGAGATAACATCTAGAATATATGACGCGACGGCGCTAGGTGAGCCGATGGCAGTTGGGAAAGACAAGAAGAGAGTGTGGGAGAAGCTTCTGAACGCGAGGATTGTGTACTTAGGTGAGGCGGAGCAGGTGCCTACGAGAGACGATAAAGACTTGGAGCTCGAGATCGTGAGGAATTTGAGGAAGAGATGCGTTGAGAGCGAGCGGCAGTTATCTCTAGCGTTGGAAGCGTTCCCTGTTGATTTGCAGGATCAGTTGAATCAATACATGGATAAGAGGTTTGAGTCTAGTTCCTGGCACTTGCAATTTTTTTATGTGTTAGGCCTGGGCGTTTTGGTATCCGGTTAAGTTGGGGTTTTCGTGTTTCCGAGTTCGGCCTAGTCGGCTTCATTCGGGGGATATATATGTTTGGACTGAGTTTGGTTAATAATACTTTGAGTTAGTTCGAATAGGTTTTATAGTACTTACTAAGATCCATTTTGGATTCAAGTTCATTTCGGATTCAATTAATAATACTTGGGGATCTGGTAGTTTTATGGTTAGACCAAAATATACATGAAATTAGTAATTAAAATACATATTTTAGTTTTACTCATTTTGGCTACTAATTCGTATTTTAGGGTTGTTTTTCGGGTATTTTGGTTTCGGATAATATTCCGATATTCAAAATACCACCCCACAAGATCCATTCGGATACTTTTACATCTCGGATCGGATACAGATTTGAGTTTTTTGGTTAGGATCTTAGGTTCAGTTACAAATGTCATGTCCATGCTTACTCTGTATATTAACTCCAGTTCTTGGATTGGTTCCAGGATGGACGGAGAGGCATTGAAGTCGTATGTGTCACATTGGCCTGCTCAGCGTTGGCAAGAGTATGAGCCTCTCTTAACTTATTGTCGTGATAACTCAGTTAAACTCATTGCTTGTGGCACTCCTCTCAAGGTAATATATTACTATAAAGATGTGTTAAAAAATATATATATTACTATTAAGATGGTAGTAGCCTTTCTAAGAATATGCATCTTCTATACTCATGTCATTAACTTGATGCAGGTTTTAAGAACTGTACAAGCTGAGGGTATCCGCGGTCTTTCAGAATCTGAACGTAGACTATACACTCCTCCTGCGGGTTCAGGGTTCATCTCAGGGTTTACTCCCTTCTCACGCAGCTCTTCACTCAACATGAACCCCCTCACACAGATTGTTCCGTTTGGACCAAGCTCTTATCTCTCCGCCCAAGCCAGAGTCGTTGAAGACCATACAATGTCACAAGTTATCTTACAAGCAGTTGCGGACGGAGGTGGGACTGGTCTTCTGTTAGTGGTGACAGGGGCCAACCATGTCGAGTATGGTTCAAGAGGAACAGGGTTGCCTGCTAGGGTGTCAAGGAAGATTCCTAAGAAGAGTCAACTTGTTGTGTTGCTTGATCCTGAAAGACAGTTTCTGAGGAAAGAAGGTGAATCTCCAGTTGCTGATTTCTTGTGGTATTCTGCGGCTAGACCATGCAGCAGAAACTGCTTTGATAGGGCAGAGATTGCTCGGGTGATGAATGCTGCTGGTAGGAGCCGTGATGCTCTTCCTCAGGTAGAGTTTCTGTGATTTCTTTAATAAGCTAGAGTCTCTGTGTGATTGTTATTTACTGCATCTGATATTGTTTTTAGCAATGTTCTAAAAATCGGTTTAGTCGGCAAATCGGTAATAAGCGAAATAATTTTCTATAACAATTTTAAAATAATTGGTCTAGGCGGCGCCTATATGCCCGACTATGCACTAATTCTCTATAAAATGCCTAACTACCGCCTAACGATTTTTAGAACATTATAGCTTTTAGAGTTGACTCTAGAGTTAAATTTTTTTTTTTCCTCTCACTTTACTTTTTTATGTCATTAGTTTATCATGAGATAACCGTTTCCATTGTTTTTTCAGGACATTCAAAAGGGATTAGACCTTGGTCTGGTGTCACCTGAGATTCTACAGAACTTCTTTGATCTGGAGCAATATCCTCTTATTGCAGAGCTTACACAGAGGTTCCAGGTACATCCATTTTAGAAGATATTCTTTAAGTAGTTTAGTGAGACTTTTATCTTTTGTTTTTTTATAATGATCCTCTCTGTTACAGGGTTTCCGAGAAAGGCTGTTAGCAGATCCCAAGTTCCTAAACAGATTAGCAATTGAAGAAGCTATATCAATAACAACAACACTTGTAGCTCAATACGAGAAGCGGAAAGAAAACTTCTTCGAGGAACTAGACTACGTTATAACCGATAGCGTAAGAGCATCAGTTGTTGATTTCTTCACAGTTTGGCTGCCTGCACCAACCTTGTCTTTTCTCTCGTACGCTGATGAGACAGCTAGACCAAACAGCATAGATGCACTAAGAGGCCTCCTAGGATCCATACCCGACAATGCGTTTCAGAAAAGTCTTGGTGGAAAAGACTGGACTCTGAATCTTAGGATTGCTTCGGTTATTGTCGGTGGATTGAAGCTTGCTGGTGTTGGTGTTGTTTCCAGTTTTGCAGCTGTGGGATCTTCAAATGCTTTGTATGCGATAAGGAAGTTTATTAAACCGGAGTTGGCTGTTTCTGAGCAAACAAAGAGGTCTCCTATGCTGAAGACGGCCGTTGTCTATGGTGGTTATCTGGGGACATCTTCAAATATTCGTTACCAGGTAAAGCTGATTCACACTGCTTTACTTATCCACTTAGTAATTAATGAACAGTAGTAAAACTTACTGTAGGGCATATAGACTGAGAATCCAAAACCAAACCGCAACCAAACCTAAAATTTAACAGTAGTAAAACTTACTATATGACCTACGCCTTGGCAGATAAACCGAAAACTCAAAACCAAACCGGAACCAAACTGAAAAAACAGAACCCAAAATCGGATAGTGTTCACAAATATCCGAACCGTTCTTTTATCTTTGGAACCGAAAAACCAAAAGCGAACTGAGAACCAAAAATATTAATTAGGGCAATTCTCTTAAATAGCTTTTTTTTTTAAGTTTTTATCACAAAAATAGTCCTTAAAAAGGAAAATAACCAAAATAGCTTCTTTTTATTCAGAAAATTTTAATTTTATTTTTGAAACATTATACTCAAAACTTAAGGAGGTCATTTTTCTACTTGGATATTTTTGTGACAAAAAACTAAAAAAATATCCTATAGAATTTCTCTATTAATTAACGTATTTAATTTTAAAATTACCAAATATTCTAAAATTAATATGTATAAACCAAAATGATTACCGAAAAACAAACCGGAAACCAAACGTCCATGTTTAATGACCACATGAATATATTATGCCTTTGCATCTTAAGCCATGAAAGGCCTTTTGATGAATGACATTATGCTTTGAATGTTTGAGTCTAACATCAAACTTAACCTCAATTTTGCAGATAATTGCTGGTCTAATAGAGCATCGCATCTCTGACGAGCTTTCTTCTCAACCACTACTTGTAAACATGATTTCGTTTGTGGTCAGAGTAGCTAACTCCTACTATGGAACTCAGGTCAGAATCAGGCCTGTACTAACCAACATCTCTTATTGATTTTTTTTCTTATATTCATTCCATTTTTTTCGTACAAATGCAGCAATGGATTGATCTTGCACGCTCTACGGGTCTGCAAGCTCAAAAAGGTGCCACGGCTTCCAATCAAATCCCAGAGGCTTTGAGCCAACCTACAGTGGAGATTGTGGAATATAGTACTACTACTACAGAAGAGGCAACTATGGATGATCTCAAGAACCAATGATTTTTATGCGGCTATTTCTACTAGGTATCAAACTGGTAAAATGTGTATAAAAGCTTTTGATGTATCTTCATTTGAGTTGTATTTTTGTATCATAGCTTCTGTGAAATAATGATTCATTAATGAATATATTTTCTTAAATTTAATATTGATCTTCAAGATCGATATTGTTAGGAGATTTTCATCCTTGTTCATTGTTCTTCGATATTTTCATCAAATTATCTCATATTCTTACAAAGACAACATGTGAAAGGCAGAAGAGTAGTTAGGGCGATCTGGATGCAGAAACACTAGAAGACTATACCGGCACATTTGTAGCCGCAGATTGGGGTCTCGTCGAGACGTATGAGACATTGACTTCTACATTCTAAGCGATGCTTAGTTTCATGCGTTAACTTCAGAACCTGCTTTGATGATTCTTAAGTCAAAACCTAACAGATGAATTCAAGAATTTGAGCTTCTTGGAGATAGTTTTGCATTGTGTTTGTTCCTCTCGGGCACATGTAGACTTGTACTTGCTAATATACATTTGAATGAAATAGTTACAAAGTGGTTCTTCATCATATCGTGTCCCATTATCCATGACTCTCATATTTACCATAACATTTTATAGAACAAAGGTATACAAAATCTTCGGACATGGGAACCTCAAGAATGGAAGGGAGCATGCATCGAGAAGCACACCAAACGCAAAATGGTCTACAAATGGAGGTGTTGGATACAGAACACGCTTTATGTAATTGATCAAGCCCTTCTATATATAATCTTACTTCTGTGCCATGCTTGATGTATGAGTAGTCTCCCACAACGCATGGAACATGAAGTGTGATCCCACAATCATTACATGTATAGAACCATTCCTTTGGGTCCAGTTTTGCTTCACATGCTTCACACCAATATTCTCCACTCACATTGCTTTCACCGTAAGACAAGAAAAGAGGATGATCATCATACCTGTTCCCCATTACTTTTTTTGGCAAAAGAGCGTCCTTGAATTCCAAGCTAAAGTCACACTCATCACAGCTAAGCTTTTTTTTCTCAAACAGCGATGATGAACTTGATACATAGTACAACGGATGTGGATGGCTTTCGTGTACAAATGGTTCTGAAATTGAACCGCATTGTACATCTAGCGTAGTCTTTCGGGATGAGTTATAAGATTCGTACCGGAAGCCGGAGAATCGTTTACCACAAAGACAACAAATTCCTAAGCGAGAAACTGTGTTTAGTGTGAATGGTAGGTTGGAGCACACATGACGTTTCTTACGAGGAAGGTTAGCACATTTTTCGTGGAGAATAAAGTCGCATTTCCGTCGTTTCTGGTGGTGAGATTCTGTCTTCTTGTTGTTGTGGAGTGTCCATGAAGAAAGGGATGTGTGTTTGAGATTTGAAGTTTGAAGTTTCAGTAAGTCATGACTTATAGAAGCTTTGCTTAGAAAGAAACAAGTAGCATGATGTTTCTTGGCTCGTCGGAACACGTACATAGTAGGAGCACCAAACACATTCGGAAAAGTGTACACTACCCACAAATAATGTAATTAATTAACCAAAAAAATATTTATTGATTGAGATGCTCATAACATCTTGCAGCCATGCATGCTGAGCCTTCCTAGCTCACAATATATATCTACAAAAGATGTACATGGGACTTTATACACACAGCTATACGTTTTTATTGTATTTTGCACATCTTTCTTTTTGTTTTTTGGACAAAATAATATCTCGCAAAAGTCTAAAAACGAAAGCGTTCACGACAAAAGGCTATGATAACGATGCCATCTTCTTCCTGCTCCCTCCTCGAACAAATCAAATCAAATCATCCCTCTCATGGCCGCAAATTTTCCGCTAATTATCTCCGGCGGCTGAGAGAAAAATGACTCCGGCGATTAAAGCGCCTCTCTTACCTAACCAAGAACCTTCATCATCATCGGAGAACGAGAAGCACGGCTCCTTCGCCGGATCATGTCTATTACCGCGTTCAAATTTCTCCTCCTCCGCCTGTAGAGGAGATAACGTCTAGGATCTACGACGCGACGGCGCTAGGTGAACCGATGGCAGTTGGGAAAGATAAGAAGAAAGTGTGTTGATATGCCTTGAATCTGGATGTTACATCTAGGCGATGGATGTTACATCACGTACATCATACCGACTCGGTTGCATCAAGAGCGTTGCATCAAGTTATTATAGATGTTACATCTGATTTTAGATACGAGATGTTACTATATATATCTTGTATTCGAAGTAACCCTAAACTTGTACTCTGTAAACTCAATATCGCCTCCAATAATAAGATCTCTCTTTGCCCGTGGATGTAGCCAAGTTGGTGAACCACGTTAAATCTCTGTGTCGTTTTTACATCGTTTTTATTCATCTGTTTCCGCATCTGTTTCTTCTCACAATTGTTACAACAGAGTGTGGGAGAAGCTTCTGAACGCGAGGATTGTGTACTTAGGTGAGGCGGAGTAGTTGCCTACTAGAGACGATAAAGACTTGGAGCTTGAGATCGTGAGGAACTTGAGGAAGGGGTCGTTGAGAGTGAGCGTCAGTTATCTCTTGCGTTGGAAGCGTTCCCTGTTGATCTGCAGGAGCAGTTGAACCAATACATGGATAAGAGGTTTGAGTCTAGTTCCTCGCACGTGCATGCAAAAAGCTATTTTCTTGCTTTTCTCTGTGTTAGGCATGAGCGTTTTGATACCCGTTTAGGTCGTTTTGATACCCGTTTAGGTCGGGATTGAATTTTTTGTGTTTCCGGGTCAGCCTAGTCGGCTTCATTCGGGGTATACATATGTTTGGACTGAGTTTGGTTAATAATACTTTGAGTTCGGATAGGTTTTATAATAGTACTTCGGGATTCAAGTTCATTTCGGGTTACTAATAATACTTCGGAATCAGTTTTTTTACTGCTAGATCAAAATGAACATGGGATTAGTATTTGAATTATTTATTTTGGTTTCATAAACTCGTTTTGGATACTAATTCGAATTTCCAGGTTGTTTTTCGAATATCCATTTGGATACGGGTTTGTTTCAAATAATATCCGATATCCCAAAATACCACCCCACAAGATCCATTAGGATATTTTTATTGTTCGAATCGGATACTGGATTTGAGTTCTCTTTGGTTCGGATCTTAGGTTCAGTTACAAATGTCCTGTCCATGCTTACTCAGCATATTAACTCCAATTCTTGGATTGGATGCAGGATGGACGGAGAGGCATTGAAGTCGTATGTGTCGCATTGGCCTGCTCAACGTTGGCAAGAGTATGAGCCTCTCTTAACTTACTGCCGCGAGTTAAACTCATTGCTTGTGGCATTCCTCTCAAGGTAATCTGTTTAGTACTAAGATGGTAGCCTTACTAAGAGTAACTTAATTTATAATATTCATTCGAATAAAATGACTACAAAGTGTTTATTCATCATAGCGTGGCCCATTCCGTTAATGCTTCCAGTCTTTACCTAAACATTTTTCAGAACAAATGTATACAGAACCTCCGGACATGAAAACCTTAAGAATGGAAGGGAGCATGCATCGAGAACCACACTCAAAGCAAAATGGTCTACAAATAGAGGTGTTGGATACATAACACACTTCAAAAGAATGACGCTATTCTTCATAGCTTACTTTTGTACCATGCTTGATGTATGAGAAGTCTCCCACAACGCAGGGAACATGCAGTGTGATCCCACAATCATTACATGTATAGAACCATTTCTTTGGGTCCAGTTTTGCTTCACATGCTTCACACCAATAATATTCTCCATTCACATTGCTTTCACCGTAAGACAAGAAAAGAGGATGATCATCATACCTGTTCCGCATTACTTTTTTCGGCAAAACAGCGTCCTTGAACTCCAAGCTAAAGTCACACTCATCACAGCTAAGCTTATCACAGCTAAGCATTCGTCTAACCATATAACCCGTTGAATCTGATACATGGTACAACGGATGTGGATGGCTTTCATGTACAAATGGTTCTGAAATTGAACAGCATCGGACATCTAGCGTAATTTGGAATGACACATTAGATTCGTACCTGAAGCCGGAGAATCGTTTATCACAAAGAAAACATTCTTCAGAGCGAGAAACTGTGTTTAGTGTGAATGGCTGGTTGTGGCACACATGACGTTTCTTACGAGGAAGGTTAGCACATTTTTCGTGGAGAATAAAGTCGCATTTCCTGCAACTGTAGAACGATTCTGAACCAATTTGGAAGACGCATGCTTCACAAACTATGTTTTCATGTAGAATCTGGCCATCTTTGTTGATATATAAATTATGATCATGGCTGAAATGTCTTATTGTGCTATCATCAACCACCTCGAATGGCGCAATCACTTCTTCTTCGGGCATCCCTTCCAGCTCCACATTATCCCAAACATCTTTTCTCGTTGCGCATCTTGCGTGAACAACAAAAGTAGAACATTTGGAGCAAGTATAAGCCCCGTAGAACCCATCCACTTTCTTACGGCAAACTCCACATTTCCATGGAGACTCTCCATGTCCCAGGCGGCGAGTGTAAGAGATGCGGTGATCATGGCGGTTGATGTTTATAACGCGTGGTAGATCGATGCATTCTCGATGAATCATGAAATTGCACTGAAGACAAAAATAAGAGCTTCGGTCACCTAACGCCCCACAAGCATTGCAAGTGAAGTCCATGCGTCTTGGGACAAGATGAAGTTGATGTTCATGTGTCGTCGAGCTTACCACACAAACTGGTGGTGGGTTTGTCTTACAACCTCTGCATATGCTGAAATTACAAACATCACAATGGTGCAGTTTTTTATCTTCCAAATGCCAGGGCTTGCTGTCGTCAAACTCATCCCCGCAAAGAAGGCATTTTTTGTCGGCATAATCAGGTGGAGAACTAATTGACTTGAGTGGGTGCTCGGGATGGGAAGTGTGGTATGCTCCTGGAGCTTTATCGACACATCGAAGATGGATGGCAAATTTGCACTGATGACATCTGTAATAATATTTATGTTTATAGCCAATGTTAAAGCCACACACTGCGCAATCGTATTCCAAGCTGTCTGACGGCTCTCCATATGATAGTTTGAGTGGATGCTCGTGTAGGCATGAATTTTCAGAAATAACAAGTGGGGGTGGTATCCTCACACACTTCATATCTATCTGGAAGTCGCATATTGAACAGCTGTACCCAAGTATGAACCTTTGTTGACATAAACTGCAAGCATTATGCAAATCATCATCCTGGATCAGTGTGAGAGGGTGCTCGGGATGAAAAGAGTTGATGATTTCAGGTAAGGCTTCAGCGCATTCATTATGGAACGCTTCATCACAGCCAAGCTCATTGCAGCGGTAGCCTCCGTATATGCGGTATTGATTTTCGCCGCATGCACCACACCATATGGCCTTTAGAAAGCGAGTACAAGGTCTGACAAGATGTTCGTGAAATGGTATCTTTATTTCTTCCATGATACGAAGCTTTTCTCTTCTGAGCTACTGATTTCTTTCAGGGTTTTTTATTGAGAAAAAGACAAAAATAGCACTAAATCAAGTTTATGTTCCCAAACTAGCACTCAAGGTCAAAAGTCACAAAAATAGCACTTAATGTTTTATCAAAAGTCACAAACTTAGGGTTTAGAGTTAAAGGGTGGGGTTTAGAGTTTAGGGTTTAGAGTTTAGGGTTTAGGGTTTATG
Organism: Brassica oleracea var. oleracea; assembly: GCF_000695525.1. Taxonomy (NCBI): domain Eukaryota; kingdom Viridiplantae; phylum Streptophyta; class Magnoliopsida; order Brassicales; family Brassicaceae; genus Brassica; species Brassica oleracea. Next base: position 51,039,207 of record NC_027751.1, read on the forward strand.
GTTTAGGGTTTAGGGTTTAGGGTTTAGAGTTTAGGGTTTAGGGTTTATGGTTTAGGGTTTAGGGTTTAGGGTTTAGAGTTTAGGGTTTAGGGTTTATGGTTTAGGGTTTAGGGTTTAGGGTTTAGAGTTTAGGGTTTAGGGTTTATGGTTTAGGGTTTAGGGTTTAGGGTTTAGAGTTTAGGGTTTAGGGTTTATGGTTTAGGGTTTAGGGTTTAGGGTTTAGAGTTTAGGGTTTAGGGTTTATGGTTTAGGGTTTAGGGTTTAGGGTTTAGAGTTTAGGGTTTAGGGTTTATGGTTTAGGGTTTAGGGTTTAGGGTTTAGAGTTTAGGGTTTAGGGTTTATGGTTTAGGGTTTAGGGTTTAGGGTTTAGAGTTTAGGGTTTAAGGGTTTAGGGTTTAGAGTTGAGAAATGAGGTTTTGGGGATAAGATTTCAAATTTTGAAAAATAAAAAAATTAAAATTTTCAAAGGATAAACTTAGAAAAGTGTTATTTTGGTCATTTTAGTTTTTGAGTGCTATTTTTGTGATATAAACTTAGAAAGGTGCTATTTTGGAGATTTGCCCTTTTTTATTCTTCTAATTTCTTACAGGAATTTTCAAAGTGTTTTATCTTTTTCAGGATATTGTAACTCAAGACCACATGAAATGATGTTTATCCCTTTGAGATTGAGATATTGTTGTAGATTAGAAATAGTTGGCTGCCAATAAGTGAGCATTCAAGTCTGTGAATGGATGGATACAAATGATCTCGTCCCCACCATTTGAGACTCAGATGATGCACTCAATTACTCATGTGAAGACGAGGCTTGGGCCAACCTCTTTTTTTCTTTCAGAAACTCAAGTACAGGTTTCTTGCTAAGCCCATACTAATTCCTTTAAGCCCATACCAATATTTATCACATTAGACCATGATTATAGGAATTTCTTAGTATGGGTTTTTAAGTTATTGAGAGATTTAATTAAATCAAAATAAAATTAAAAAGCCATTACCGATCGTTGAGACGAAAGGCATTTATTTTTCTTTTTTTTCTTTTCTCTTGTTTTTCTCCGTCTTCTCCGATTCTCCGCCAGACCAAGATCGTGTCTGACGCTCCGACGAAGATTGTGTCTGCAATCGCTGCGACTTGTGGTGTGGACTAAGTCGGCTTTTGAGCAGGATCTATGGATTGTTTGAGAAGCCGTCGGAGAAGGAGAAGGGGTATGTGCTTCCCAGGGCTGATAGTGAAAATGGTGAAAACTGTCACGTGAGAAGACTTGGAAGAAGAGCTTCGTCTGCTGGCATCTTACAGAGGCCAAACACTGACCAAAACTGGTATGTGGTAGTTTTTTCATTAGACAAACTCTGCTTCACGTTTTAGCTCTGTGATATTGTCCTTGCTATATACATGTTGTGACTGATTTTGATAAACTAGTGCGAGGCATGATGTATTACCGAAGGGCTTTGGAGCTCCAGGCCTTCCTTGATATGGCAAAGGATGAAGGTGCCTCACGAAACTTTGTTATGATTACTTCTAAAACCTGTGTACACATTCCTGAATCTGTTTTCCCCAAAAGAGAGGTAAGCCTTCATCCAACCAAAAACACAGTTATTGTAAAATGTTTATATATTAATTACCTAAAAATGTTTATATATGAATGATTAAAGAATATTGAAAAAAATAGAGCAGGTTCAAGATGTTCAATATGCAATTTGATGAGTTGCATCAGAGACAATCACAATGGACGGTTCCAGACACAGAGCTAAGAGAGTCACTAAGACTTGCTGTTGCTGAAGTATTATTGCCTGCTTATAGATCATTCCTCAAACGCTTTGGGTAAAATCCTTTTTCTCTCTTACCTGCAAAAGCTTTTCAACATATTTTTAGTGTCAAGATGTAAACCTTAAAGATATTTAAATTGTAGGCCTCTGGTTGAGAGTGGTAAGAATTCTCAGAGATACATAAAGTATACAGCTGAACATCTTGAGAGATTGGATATTTTTGTTCCTGCAGGTCATTTATCGGATTAAGCTACCAGGACCTGCAATACTAGGAGAGGTAATTTCAATTGTTCAATTTGTATTTGTCATCGTGGGTTATGATTGTTTAGTTGGTAATCTGATTCATTATCTTTGACACACTGATACGTCCTTGAATGTGGTCTAGTTCTGTTGCCTGTTAACAAGAGAGGACTATTACATTCCCCAAAAACTGATCTCTGTCAGAAAGTATCAAGCTTTGAGCTTGATGATTCTCTAGTTCATTGTGTTCTTCCAAGATTTGAGGTAATTTAAATAAATGGGTTCTCACTAGTTTTCCATTCTTCTGATCTGTGCTTATATAGTGGTTTGATCTTTTGTCTTTAAGATAGAAGATGGAGCAGTTCAAAGAGAGGAAGTTCACAGAGAATGTGGTAAAGGTGTCACTTCTTCTAAAGCTCTTTGTGGTCACATGGCTTGTCACTTTGAGAGAGAATAGAGGGTGTCATGTTCTCATTTTTTCAGGTCAAGAAGAGTGTAAAGTCATCAGTCATCAGTCATCAGTCATCAGTCACAGACTTGTGTAGTAATCACTTGTGCAATGCTTACGTACTAACTCTTGTAGTCTTGTAGTCTTGCAAACTCTTGTAGTCATCAGTCACGGACTTGTAAAGCTTTGTGTCTATATAAACTTGTGAACTCTTGTAGTGTTGTGAACTCTTGTAGTCTTGTCTATATAAACTTCTGAACTCTTGTAGTCTTGTCTATATAAACTTTGTATACCAAACTTTTATTCACAACACAACACTCTTCTTCATTCATCACACATCTTCTCTCAAGTTCCTTCTCAAGTTCTTTTTTGAAAACAAGTTTCATAAACAGGTTTAAAAACAAGTTTCCTTCGACTTGTAAACAAGTTTTATAAAAAAAATCATCTCATGGTTTCTTTTTCTCAAAATATTTTTGAGGGATCGATCACTTGATGAAAATTTTGATCAACATTTTGATCAAACCTTTGAGATTTTTTCCATTCATTACCTTTGAGAATTTTGAGAAAAAGACAAAAATAGCACTAAATCAAGTTTTTGTTTCCAAACTAGCACTCAAGGTCAAAAGTCACAAAAATAGCACTTAATGTTTTATCAAAAGTCACAAACTTAGGGTTTAGAGTTAAAGGGTGGGGTTTAGGATTTAGGGTTTAGGGTTTAGGGTTTAGAGTTTAGGGTTTATGGTTTAGAGTTTAGGGTTTAGAGTTTAGGGTTTAAAA
>NC_027751.1:51042711-51045583 GCF_000695525.1 Brassica oleracea var. oleracea
ATGTTTTTTTAAATCTATATTTTAAATGTTATCTTTTAATATGTTTTATTTAATAAATAAATTTTTTAAGAACCCCTAATTATGAAACTCCCATTGGACTGCTCAAAATGGAATTTCTTAACTAGAGTTATTAACCCCACTTAAATACATTTAAAATATAAAATAATTGTTAAGAAGGACAAGAAGTCTGTTTGAGTTACTTCCCTGTGAACATGAACTACTCAAACAGTAAAAAGAGTTTGTGTGACGATTACGGTTTCACATGTGACTGTGTGACAGGTGTAACTTGGTAATCTAGTTGGTTGGAAGATGAATAATAAGAAGGTGCCAAAGAAGAAGTGGTCTGCTGAGTCCAAGTTTTCTCAGGCTTACTTCTTTTGTAATATATATATTTTTCACTAGGAGAATTGTTTTGGCACTTTTGCTCTAATGTTAACTTATAATTAGCTTACTCATGGCCACTCAACAACATAAACTATATGATCATTATGAAGCATTATTATTAAAAAATGTTGAGATCCAAACCAGATCCTCTCCATTTCATTTCAGCAATGTCTTCAAGCTCCTTCATCATCTCTTGTGTAAGATGATTCTTCCAATCTCCAACCACACCTTTCCTAAAGAACATCTTATACTTAGTTCCACTCCAGTGAACTCCTTCTCCTGTTTCTTTACTTGCACCCCTCAGATTCTCGAAGCTACACTCTTTCACCACCTTCTCCACCATCGTCTTACACCCCAAGAAGTCTGCTATCCTCTTCACGTTCTCTTCTGGTTTTCCTTTCAGTTCTTCGTAAGTGAGGAACAACACACCGTCTCGGTCTCTTGCTTCCCAGAACTCGAGTACGTGTTCGAAGTAGGGACCGGCCGGGACAATCCCCTTGCAGAAGTCATCAAAGGCTTCTTGGATGGAGATCTCGGTCCCGAACTTGTTGTTGTAGAGATGCCAGAGAGAGACGAAAGTGTCAGCTGGGTGGCGAGTTATGTAAATGACTTTGGACCCTGAGGTCATGACAGTGTCCGGTAAAAACGAGAGAGGGAGATGGGTGTTGAACACTCTAGGACAAGAGATCTTTGTTGTGTCCTTTGATGGGTTTTCACCGAACAACTCGATCTCCAAAAAGGGTACGACCTCGTGGGGGTTGAGGTTATCCAGATGGTCACGGTCGTCGTGTATGGTTGAGCTGTGTCTGAGAATGGAAAAGGTTAGAGCTTTGAGCCAAGTAGTGCCGGTTTTGGGGAAAGAGGCGAGGATTATGTCGGAAGGAAGAGGTGTGTAGTGTGCTCTTATAGCTTCAGAGGCAGTGATGAACTCTGGTTTGAACCAGAAGCCTTTGTGTCTAATGCGTTGTCCGTCGACCCACCACTTGGCTTCTGGTGGTGAGAGTCTGTCTTCTTGTTGTTGTGGAGTGCCCATGAAGAAAGGATGTGTTTTGAGATTTGAAGTTTGAGCAAGTCAGTGACTCATATAGGCTTTGCTTAGAAAGAAACACGTAGCATGAATTTTTTGGCTTATAGAAAACACGTAGCATGAGTTTTTTTCGCTTATAGGAACACGTAGTAAGAGTTTTTTGGCCTAACCAGGCACCAGATGGTACCCGAAAGATCTGGAGACCTCATGCTTCCTACCAAACATATTCGAAAACGTATACACTATACAAATATATTCTCTTTTTCTTTCATACAAGATTTTATTGATTTAACACGGAGATATCCTAGATTTATGGAAGAATTTAGAAACTAATTTGTAAAAATAAATGCATTCCACGAATACACTCTTTTTAGGTGTGCAAATGAGCGAAAGCATAAAGTCATAATTATGTAGATATCCAAGAACAATATAACTTAGTTTCGTACATCATATAAATCAAACCTCAAACGTATTAGTGTCAAATTTCCGTCTCTTTACCATTCAACAGACATATAAGATCCTTATTGCTGGAAGAAAAAACAGAAGGTTTAAATTTGGTGGAGGTTCTGTTCAATTACTAAAGTTTTGTTTTGTTTTTTTTTTTTTGACATCTACAGTTTTTGTTAAATAATCCCACTATTTGTGGTCCATCTAGTGTACTTTACCAACCTACCTTGTCTTTTTAAAGACCCCCATAGTACATAATACAGTTAAAATATTTCAACTTGAAATGCAGAAAATATACTAACACTACTGGATCATTGAAACATTTCACTGTAAGATGTGTGTAAATGACCAGTCATCATATCTTTGACGAGGCATATCACTAGTAGAGATAGCAAATTGATAGTATTATTCGGTAATGTTTTTTTGTAATCATGAAAATATTAAGTAATGTTGTCTTCCATGCATCCTGCAAAACATAACTGTATAAGCTGAATTAATAGACCATTTGATTCGATGTTTTTTGTGAGCTTCAGATAAGATTGTCGTCATGCTATCAAATTAATTCTTTGACAAGATCTGAGAACTTTGCAACATCTTCCTCATCAGTGGCTCCAGCAATGCCCTGTTCATTTTATGCAATGAAAATCTCAAACAAGAGCAAACAAGTAAGGCTTTGCGGTGTTGGCTATTGTTTTTTAAATTCAATGATGATAAGCTGAACAGTAAAATCAACTATTATATTTGAATTTTCATTGAAAAGCTTCGAGATACTTTTGAAAAAACTCAATTTAGGCATGTCACTTTATTCATAAACCAAAGTTTAATTAAAGAGTTATTCTTGGGTTCACCCCCTAGAAAATTGTCATTTTAAATCTAGTATCTTTTAATTAAGGAAACCAAATAACTTGTCAAATTATATTATTTTTTCAAAATAAAATTTAAAAATAAATAAAAATAATATATAAAAAACGAATTCAAAAAAAAAAATGTTGTCAACAAAACACTAAACCCTAA
>NC_027751.1:51045786-51074806 GCF_000695525.1 Brassica oleracea var. oleracea
CCCTAAACCCTTGGAAAAACACTAAACATTTGGATAAATTCTAAATTCTAAATCTTAAACACTAAACTCTAAATCTTAAAAATAAATATTTTTTTAAATAATCTTTTTTTAGAACTATTGTTATTTCTCTTTATTTAATTTTTTATTTTTTATTTTAAAAGCATAATATAATTTGGTAAGTTATTTTGTTTCCTTAATTAAAAGATATTAGATCTAAAATGACAACTTTCTAGGGTGAACCCAAGAAAAAGTCTTGATTAAATGATTCTAATACAACCTTTTGATTGAGATACTAAATATTTTAGCCATGCATGCTGGGCCTTCCTAGCTCACAATATATTTTACAAATGATGTACATGGGCCTTGATATACACTATAATGGGCTTTATTTGTTATAAAGCAGCAGCAGCCCAAGATACGTATTCACATCGTTTTCATTATATTTTACAAATCTTTCTTTTTGTTTTTTGGACAAAATATCTTGAAAAATTCTAAAAACGAAAGCGTTCACGACAAAAAGGCTATATATGATAACGATGCCACGTCCTTTTGACGTTGCCATCTTCTTCCTGCTCCCTCCTCGAACAAATCAAATCAAATCAAATCAAATCATCCCTCTCATCGCCGCGAATTCTCTGTTTAATCATCTCCGGCGGCTGAGAGAAAAATGACCCCGGCGATTAAAGCGCCTCTATTACCTAGCCACGACCCTTCCTCATCATCACCACCCGAGGAGAAGCACGGCTCGTTCGCCGGAGCAATCTTCAACGTCTCAACGAGCATAGTCGGAGCCGGGATCATGTCGATTCCCGCCGCGTTCAAAGTCCTCGGCGTAATCCCGTCTCTATCGATAATCGTGATCATAGCGTGGCTCTCGAACGTGTCGGCCGGGTTTCTGATGAAATCCACGGTCGCCGGAGATGCGACGACTTACGCCGGCGTGATGAAGGAGTCGTTCGGGAAGCCTGGATCCGTCGCTGTTCAGGTTATCACGATGGTGGTGACGTTTGGGTCAATGATCATTTTCTCTATTATCATAGGTAAAAAGTTTTTAAGTCTCTTACGAATCTTAAACTATTAAATTGGTTTGGTGACTTGTTGTTTGTTAATCGGGTCAGGTCGTTGCGGTTTCGGGTTATTCGGGTTGGGTTATTTAGGACACTTTTAGGAACTAAACATTTTTCGGACCGAGTTTGGTCGGGTTTCTATTTTGTAAGTAGAAATAGTTTGGATTTGGTTTTTAAATCCGACAAAAGCCAGAAAATCCGAATTAAATCCAAAAAAAAATATTTAGATAATTTGTGTTATCGAATAACTTAGTTATATTACTATAGTTATTATTAATTTAAAAGTGAAATAATTAAGATTTTTAAATATATAAATTATATTTGGGATATTTGGTTAACTGTTCGGTTCGGTTTTCGTTTTGGATTTAGAGAAATAGTAACCAGAAGTGGTTATTAAGCTCTGGTTCCAGTTGTGTATTTAGAGAATTAATAACATTGTTTTACTTCTCTTAGGTGATGTTCTCTCTGGTAATGAAAAGGGAGGAGTTATACATTTGGGTCTTCTTCAAGGATGGTTTGGTTCTCATTGGTGGAACACGAGATTCTTTAGTTTGTTATTCATCTTCGTCTTCCTCTTCCTTCCCTTAGTCTTATGCAGACGCGTTGGTACGTTTTTTTAAACCACAAATCTTTAAAGAAGACTTTGCTTTTGTTGTTTGTTGTTCTGATGGTTTTTGTATGTTTCTGTAGATAGATTGGCTTTAAGCTCTGCGATCTCGTTTCTGCTTGCGCTATTCTTTGTTATCATAAGCTCCGTGCTAGCGATTGTAGCACTCGTGCAAGGGAGAACAAAGAGTCCAAGACTCTTCCCTGATCTCAACAATGGAGGACAGTCTTTCTTCAACCTCTTCACTGCTTCACCTGTGATTGTAACAGCCTTTACGTTTCATTTCAACCGTAAGAAACCGAACCTTTACACTCTTTTTACTGTTCTTTGATTCTGAAGTTATTATGGTAAATTGTTTCTGCAGTCCATCCGGTTGGATTCGAGCTCAAAGATCCATTACAAGTGCTTTCAGCAACAAGAGTCTCTGTGATTTTATGCGCTACGATCTACTCAGCGACTGGTCTCTTCTGTTACCTTCTCTTTGGGGATGCAACAATGACTGATGTTCTTATGAACTTTGATGAAAGCTCCGGTTCTTCAATAGGTTCGTTGCTAAACGACATCGTTAGAGCCAGCTACGCGATTCACCTCATGCTTGTGTTTCCTCTGCTCAACTTCTCCTTGAGAGCCAACCTCGACGAGCTATTGTTCCCTAAGAAGGTTTCTTTGGTGAATGACAATAAAAGATTCTTCGGACTCACTTTTCCATTGCTCATATCTTGTTTCTTGGCTGCTATTGCTATACCGGACATTTGGTACTTCTTTCAGTTCTTGGGATCAACTTCTACTGTCTCTATAGCATTCATCTTTCCAGCTGCAATTGTCTTGAGGTACACATTTATTAGCTCGTCTTCTGTACTTCTAACTGATTCAGGTTCAAATCTGATTAACTGTTTTTTGGAATAATGGAAGGAATGTGAATGGTATCTCAACGTTGAAAGAGAAGATTGTTGCTTCAGTAATGTTTGCTCTTGCTGTTGCCACAAGCATCATTGCCATTTCAACAAACATATACAGCTTCACAGAAACAGAAGAAGCATTAAATTTTTTAAGCAGTCACAGTCTCTTCAAGAATCTGTAAAGATGGTAGGAGTTTCAAGATTGCATTGTATTTTTTCATATGAATGTAAAATAGGTTGTGAATGAGTGGTGTAATAGCAGAACTTCAGGAATTGGTTGTTTTTTTTTTGTAACACATTCAATTGGTATGTTTGTATTGGGGGAAAAGATTGAATCAAACAAATAAGAAGATTAAATATTATTTCTTTGCTTATTTTGCCAGCTATATTGAAGCAAAGACTAAAAACAAAGATAATGCTTATTTTGCCAGCTATGACCGAAGATAATGTTTATCCAATGATTGAAGCAAAGACTAAAAACAAACTCAATGTTAAAAGTGAAAACACAACATTTATTAGCTCCCATACTGCACAAATCATATGATAGCAAGAACACAACATGACCTACTTTGTTCACAGTATGAGACCATTTGCTTTGAGAAAAAAGCTTTAGACAGTTGTGTAAGTAATTTGCAAATCCACCATATTTTAGCAAATACTTAAAACGTACCAAAGAAATATCAAATACTCAGCTTCAGCTTGTGCCCACGCCTAATGCTGTACTGTTATAGTGACTTAAGGAATTTAAATGTTTATATGGGGTAGGGGAGATAAAACCAAACAAAGTAGAATATTATTTCATTACTGATTTGTTATAAAAAAGATTGAAGCAAAATGCCAAAGATTAAAACTTAATGTCAAAACACAACATATATGATTATAGTATCCGCTGCTGTTACCATAGTAAAAAGTTGTTTTTAAAACCAGCCGTTACAGTGAAAGAACTCCTAGTTCCTGCACAAATCATAATCATGATCTTATTAAGAACTCAACATTAACCTACTTTGTTTCACTGTATCGATTCAATTTACTATCAGAACTTACCTTCTAATGGTCTTTGATGGAACAAGTATTCCTCTCTTCTCAAGGCTCTTGAATCGATCTCTTGCAAGTGTGCAACACGCCTTCCAAAATAAAGAGAATGATCTCTCATCAGATTCTTGTCTACCAAGAAAACTCACAATGACCATAAACTTTTTGTTTCAGGGAAACAAGCGTATATATATTACCTTCAGCTTACGAAGTGAACCGGTCATCTCTTCTGTTAAGAGAACCTGAACAGGAGGAGCCTCATACTTGTGCTTTCCCAAACGAGGAGGACGTATCTTAAGCACTTCCTCCTTAGCAATGGTCTGTCTTATCTTTTTATTCAGCTTCTCCTTATCATCTTCAGCTATTTCTTTTATAATTTTCGGCAAGCTACAAAAATAAAAAAATAGTAAGAATAATATTTTGAGAAGCATTAATTCAAAATACCTGTCAATCTCTTTTGATAACTTCTCTTTATGCTTCTCCTTCGTCTCCTCTTTACGTAGAGCCTTTTGTCTAGCTCGCTTGTTCAACACCACACGTGTCACTCTCTTTGTTGTTCTTGCGGTTCTGCAGTATGTGAATCTAAGTCTTAGCCAATGCAGAATGTAAAACAAAACAACAATAAAGAAGAGAGAGGGAGAGTTTTACTTGTTCCCAGCTTCAGACACATCATTTGCAGCGTCTGCTTCCTCTTCACCTTCGCTACCATTGTCCACACCAAGAAAGTAGGCACTCTTTCCGTTGATTATTCTATTGCACACACTCAAAAGACCCGCCTCGTCTTCGATATTGTTGTTCCCATCGATAGTCAAAGGCACAGGCTCAGGTCCTAGCTCAGTTTTGTAAACTTTCTGCATTTCTTGAGCAACTGCTTCAGCCAACATATCCTGCAACGCAATAGAACATGAGAGAAGACAATAAAGCTCAGGTGAGACTTTAATCTAAATAGTAAAGAGTTTGTACCTCGTGACTTTCAGCTGTAGGGTTGTATGAACATCCCGCAGGATCAACTTCTACTGCTGGAATAGTTGAAGTCATTTTCCAAATCTGTACACAAAACAAGAAAAAAGAGTTCAGTCTCAAAAACAAATTTTAATTACAGGGAGACATTATTACCTTTCTTGGGTTGCTCTCATGTTCTCCTGCAAGTTTAATACCAAAGAAGAGGTTAAGTCTTAACATCTCTCTACCCAATATTCAGACATAACTAAAGTAAACAAACAAACCTTTTTTATCATCGCCCCACAAGTCCATCATTACAGAATCATCATCAACGTTCTGCAAAGAAGGGAAAAAAAAATCATATGAAAATCAACCTCATGTCCAGACAATAACCGGTGAGCTTTTGCTACTGTGCTAACTCATTATCACTTACATTTTGAGCTTGTTTAGGTGTTTTGCTTTCTACAGCGTTTGTCTTCTTCTTCTTACTGATCTTTGACTTTGGCTTGGAAGAAGAAACCACCTGGACAAATGGGTTCTTCTTTAAAACACTGTCACACCGAAGCACTTTCTCTCTGCTCTTCTCAATCTTACGCTTCACCGGAAGGTCTGATATAAAAAAAAAACATAATAAAGTCTAAAACTTTCCTTTCTATAACATATAAAGATTACTCCTTTGCTCTCTAAGACGACTCAGAAACACTAACGGGAGAGATTCTATCGCTGTGCTGATTCTAATGTATCGTAAAGATGAATACTTTGCAGCTCATAAAACGTAAAGGAAGCTAAGCAGACACACTCTAAACAAAACCCTTAAACATAGAGGGAGGTAAGAGGAGAACCGTGAGACTTCTCGACGCGGAAGAGGTCCTCGCTGGGAGCGGCGGAGAGGTTTCCACCGGAGAGAGCGTCTTTGGTGGTTTTCTCGAAGAAGTCTTCGATGTCCTCGGTGCTTATGTTAGCTCTCCATGCTTTTTTACCCTTTCTTGAACTCTTAGAACCCTTCCCCATCTCGTTCTCTCTCTCTTTCTCTGTGTTGGTTTCTCTCGGCGGCGTGAAGGTTGGTTTTGGTGTCGAAAGAGGAGGAAGGAGGTGCTTCGAAGAAGAAGAAGATACTAGGGATAGGGCTTTAGATAGAACATAATGGGTCTTAAGTAGCTTTGATGGGCTTTAAGTAGAAATGAGATGGGCTTGTACATTTCTCAGTCTCATTCAAAACAGATTTTATATATTTGAAAACAAAAATATATATACAGTATATAGCTAATACATATTCTTGATAATTAAATATTAAAAGTATCATTAAAAAAATAATATGAATATCCAAATTTCTATATGCAAACCAATGTATGTGGTTATTATGTATTTTGTGTAAAATCATATCTAATTTCATATAACGTTTATGATTATGTGTGTCTAATTAAGTTGTTGATTTTCTACTCTGACTATTATAAATTATATAGATATATATTGTTAACGTGTGCAGTGTGCTCTCCCATATCTGTGGATTCCGACAAATAAGTTTTGTGCGTCAGACATGTAACTGTGAGCATATATACTTAGTCATAAATTTAATGTTAAATACGTATTTTCTACATTATTCTGATGTATAAATATGAGGATGGAAATGATTGAGCAATGTATATTATTTGATCAAATACTATACAAAAATCGAAAATAAAAGATATTACAAAAAAAGAGTGATGTTTGATAGCACAAAGCCGCCCCCGTGACCTAATTCTCATTTGATTCCTTTGTCACATTCAAGAGGAAAGTGGGGTACTTCAAACTGATAAACCCTTACTATTGCAAATTCTTCTTCAGATATGTTCAATATTATTTTGTCTGTTTGGTCTCATCTAAATCCCATGTACATTGATGTATTGGAGTTTAATTAACAAGTCGTCATTAAAATTGATGTATTGGGGCTCGAAGCAACTCCACGATACTAAACCTACCACGCGAATATAAACCATGTTTTAAACTTTATTTGAATATCTTAAAAAAGATCCATCTATTGTCTAAACTTCTCTTTGAAGTTTGGTATGGATCATTCTATAAATCTAGGATATTCCAGGTTAGTAAAACATTGACGTGATAATATGAAGAATAAACAGCAAGAGATAAATATGTGTACTGCAATGTCATGATTATTTTTGTCACCTAATTGAATTGAGACTAGGTATCAACTGTTTACCTGGAAAAGAAAAAAAGATTAGCAAAACTAATGTAATAAACAGTCTATTAATCAAGATGTTAAACAAAAAAAGGAAATAAATGTATAGTTTTTAGCAAAAACATAAAAAAAAAAATGTATAACTCGTACTCTTAGCATACCAGATCAAGTGAAGTTAACGACATAACAATAACATGAATCGCTTGTGAAGTAACGGCGTCTATAGAGGGCGTGGTCTTCATAAAATTTCAATCTTGAGCTGATAATAATAAGTAGTGTTTCATAATGGTGGTTCATAAGTCGGACGTGTAAATTTTCATGCAGTCAGAATCATTTTTCCTAATACGTAGGAAAATAAACCAATGATCGTTTTTCAAGTGGAACTACTCTATGAATATTGAATCTCGTTGATTTTTGATTATCAACTATATTAACACCATTTCCAACTCATCTCTAAAATAGAAAAAAAATAGAGATAAAATTTTTGCTCCAATGTGTTTCTCTATAATAGAAAAATACTATATTTGCCTCTATAAATAGAGGAATGCTATTTTTTCGTCTATATTTTTAAAAAAATAGTATTCATCTATTTGTAAAGACAAATATAACATTTTTCTATTATATAGAATGACATTAGAGCAAAAACCTCATTTCTATTGTTTTCTCTATTTTAGAGATAGGTTACAGATGTTCTGAATTAGTAATTTAGTGCAAGAAAGTTTAATTCATGAGGGAGAGATAAGACAAAAGAGATATAGCTGTTGCAGACACGAGACTCTTTTACAAAATTTTAAGGTACAAATATTAATATATAGTATGGAACAGGGAAAAAATATTTTGCTTGTTTGCTAAAATGATAATTTCTAAGCCAATTTTTTTCGAAAATGAATCAATGACAAGGTAATTCTTTGTATCCCTTATAATTCATATGTAGATAGCGACCCTACATATATATCTCCCACATATATTTTCATTTTCATTTCCAATCGGTATTTTCTATAACAAGATTACAAATAGCATGGCGATTGTCGGAAGTCATAATATCTACAGTGTTAATATAAAACTACAGTGTATAAAAGTTATACCATAATCTTGGACCTCTTGGTTTTGTTTGTGTTGCCTAATTTTTCCTTAATGGTGGCAATTGCAAGAATATCACACAACACAAATGTTAAATACATTTAAATCAGATTCTAATATATGCTGTATATAATAATATTATATTGAGTACTAAACTCTACGATTTGATTTTAATTCATAAGTACATATCTCCAACAATATATCTAACCAAAGAGGATCTCGGAGTGGACGAGAGTTGGAGAAAAAGAAGAGTGGACTTTGAACCAAACTCTAAATTTAAGAAAAGAAACATAGAGTGTATAGAGATGTCTAAACGAATTAAGCTACAGACGTGAGACAGAAAGGGTTTGATGAAGCAACGGGACTTGTGTGTAGAGTGTTGTTTTGTTGTGATGATTAAGTGGCACGCATGTGAATTGGTGGGTACGTTTGTTTGTCCGTCTCTTACATAGACAATCTTCTGCATCATATATCAATACTAATCTATCCAAACTTATATACTTACATGTATTTATAAACTCTAACATGTACAACTTCCTATATTTACTTTAGTGGGTGGAGCATATTGATCTAACATACATATATAGATGAGTTTTTATTTTTTTGAATGAAATAGATGAGTTTTTAATTTGAAACTGATCCATCAAATCATTCTTTACATGCGTAAGGCAAATTGTTGGGCATCAAACTATATATATATATATGATAATTGTTTTGAGAGACGTGACTTTACATTGGTGTTTGTTCAAAAATGTGATGCACAACTACATACATATAAACGTAGAGTATAGTCATCCATATACGTACACAGATCAATGTATACGTTACGCATATATATTTCTCGAGAGAGAAAGAAATAAAGAGAGCGATATGGAGGACAAGGAGAGATGGTGAATAGGGGAAGAGAGATCAGGATCATATATCAGTGGGTTTGTGTTCATAAAGATCCCCGTGAGGAGTGTTTTGGAGGCATTCCAAAATCACAACTAACATTCTTTTGTTTGCTTTTATTCTCTCGATGCTCCCAAGCTTTAACTTATTCTTTAAAAAAATATTGCACAATATTAGTTCCTCTCCCATATATCACGATCACGAGCTCATATCATTTCCATTACCCTCTTTTTTTTTATAACTATCATTCTCTCTTCAAGTATCATGTTAACATTATTCAAGTACTACATAAATATATATACCGCGGATCTAGTTAATCCAAGTTCAAATGGTTTTCTTCTTGTTGCAATGATCATAACGAATTAGATGTAAATGGCACTTGCATACTTTAATTCGTTATTGACTAGAAACTGGATCCAAAAGAGATGTGGTGATGTCTTTTTGATACGAAATTTATTCTAGATAGATCAATATATGATGTTCAAAAAGAAATGAATGACTGCAATTTCTTTGATTTATAACTCATAGCTGAATGACCAGCAATAATAGATATATACCTGACAAAGTCCATTTTATATTATTATTTACTACAGCGATTGGAATAGTATATCGATATCGTATCATTAAGTATAAATATGGAGTTTTCCCATTATATATCTTTATCCGTTTCCAAAAGTTCAAAGCTGTATATAGTTGTAGTCAATTATCGTGATTTTGCTTGGACGCGTTAGAATAGTATCGAACAAAGAGGAAAATAAACACATAAATAATGTAAAACTTTTTATGGTGCTAAGATAAGGTATTTTATCACAGCGAGAAATTACAGTCAATAAAAACATAGTAATTAGTTTACAATATTAGTATTGGTAGGTAAAGGTACGGACACATATATTTGTATTTGTACGTATGTAAATGATCATATGAATAATTGAATATTGTAAATTAATCAATATACGAAATGCATAAATATAAGAAAAAAAAAAACAGGGTCGAATTTTAAATAGATTTCGTATATTAGGACATAGAGGCAAGGAAGTAATTCACGAGATACAAATCGGAGTTGTCCGTATGTAATATTTTGTAGCGATCAAGAGAGACTAACGCAGACATGTGAGAGGGGAGAGGATCCTATAAACAATTTAGTCTAAGTTTTCTGCTTCCTCCTTATCATATATATATTGCAGATATACACATAGTTCCTCTAAATAGAAGATAATACAAATAAATCAAGAAAGCTCTATTGGAAGGGAAGAGGCTTATAAATATAAGAATGGTTTCGAGGGAACAAAATAGAGGTTCTTTACAAGAGAAGTTTCAACTGCTTCGTTCAGCCACTAATTCTCATGCTGTAATTATATTCAACCTCTTCTTCCTTTTTTATTATAAAAGCAATCATTTTCTACCATTTGGGTATTTGAATCCAAAATGGATCTACTATTCTTGTATGCTTTTATGTTTTTGGGTGATTGTATATAGAAGAACATATAATTGGAAACGAGATATATGGGGGGTAGTCATGATCGTATGGATTGAAGACTGTTTTTTTTTCTCTCTCTCTTTTTTTACTGCTAAACCTCTAATAATATATTTTGGGATGATTTATATGCTATTAATATATGTCCGTGCACACATGTTTTTGATCACAGCAAAGCGAAACATCGATTATAATGGATGCATCGAAATATATCCAAAACCTTAAGAAAAAAGTCGAAAGATTCAAGGAGGACACTGCCGCAGAGCAATCTTCAAGCGAGCCCACGGATCCCACCACACCAATGGTATAAACAATCACAAATATATACTTTGGAACCATTATATACATAAGTGTGCAAGTGATATGAGAGATTCACTACGAGGTTTTGACTGGTCAATTTATTTATAGGTAAAAGTCGAAACCCTAGAAAAGGGTTTTATGATAAAAGTTTTCTCAGGGGAGAATCAGCCAGGCATGCTTGTTTCGGTATTAGAAGCCTTTGAGGATATGGGGCTTGACGTTCTCGAAGCTAGGGTTTCATGTACCGACTCCTTTAGCTTGCATGCCATGGGAGTCAAGGTAATTAACAAATCATCATACAAACATATCTGTATACATTAATGATATATCGTAATTACAGTTATTTATTGTGCCTATAAAAATTTATATATGTTTCGGATAGTGTTTGTATGATTTACTCAATACAAATGAGCTCAGTTTGAGATAGTTTCATCATATGTTTTAATGAAATATTATCTGGTTTCACTTACATATATATGGATAAAGCTTTAAACCAAAAAAAAAAAATATGGATAAAGCTTGTGTCATTGCTGCTGAAAAGTTTATAAATCATAGTAAACACATATGTATACAAAATATAAACATGAGTTGTCAACGTCTATATGTGTGTGTTGGCATAAATAAATGATTAAATGATTACGTCACCTTTACTAACAGCAGAATGAAGATGAGGAAATAATGGATGCTGGAGCAGTGAAACAGGCGGTGACAGATGCAATCACAAGCTGGGGTAAAACCAATGTTCCACCTTTTCTTTGATTCTCCTTTATTTATGTTTAATATACAAAATATTATAACACAATTTCTATAGTAATTCTGTTATTTTATGTTCACCATTACCAAGAATTGTCCCCTAGAAAAGGGATAATGAAGAAAAATGAATTGTATGTTTTCTATATATTCCACATAAGCATATATAAATACGTATTCAAAGTATAGTCGCGCATATCCCATGACATTAACAAAGGGAAGGGCCACGTCTTCAACTTCCAAATAGTTATAGTAGCTTGATACATCATTTCTCTTAGCAATATTTCTCTTGTATTCAGTAATATTTTTACCAAATAGTTCTAGTAGCTTGATACATCATTTCTCTTCCTTTATTTGTACAATATATTTTTGTTTTGTATCATTTTATTAGTTTATTTTCTTCTTCTGAAATATATAAAATTTATATAACATTATCATATATATATATATTATTTTTATTAAAAATATATTAATTAATTTATTATTTTTATTAAAAATATATTAATTAATTTATATTTTTTACCCCCACTCAAAAACTTTTCTAGATCCGCCACTATTGATATATCTAAAAAATTGATACTGAATTCGAAATGAGCCGAGAACCGAATGAGTATCACAAAATATTCGAAATATAAATATATATCTAAAAATATTGGTTATAGTGATACTTATTATAATTTAACACCTAAAACTAAAATAATAAATTAAATTAAATAGTTATTTTGGTAATTTTAATTTTTTGAAATAAAATGTCAAGCCTAATTTTGATAAGCATCAAAAGTTGTTCTCGGTTTAGAAAATATACAAATTGGAATTAAACCCAAAACACATTAGGTCCAAATGAGAAAATTCCCCAATTAGTTTGTCCCAATTATTCAAACAGATAGCTTGGAAAAAAAAAAAGTCAAGAGATTCACAACGGAAAAAATATAAAATAAAAATATCTGCAAAGAGCAACAGATAATAATTTAGTTACAGCTACCTAAAGCCACCTAAAATTCCATGCTGAGAAAATAATGACAGGTAATTACTGATTAGATATAAATATTCAGTCAAATTAACTCAAAAGAAAATAGAAAGATCTGCTAAGAAGAAACGCAGGAGAAGAGAAGAAAATGGTGCAAGGAGATGGTTGGAATGTGAAGGATTTAGAGATGAATGCTCTCAGTAACCTTGTAAACAGCTACAGTAAGGTGCTTGCGCTATTTTACTGATTAGGTTTAGGTTTTTATTTTTCAAAACTGATTGAAATGATTTCGTCTCACGTCGTCATTCAAAGATAATTGTTGTTGTAGAAAATTTGTTGAAGGAAAACAAAGACTAGGTTAGCTTGTTGGGTTTTTCAAGAGATAAACATCCATCACCCACTTTGTCGGAGAAAGCTGAACATGGGATGTTGATCTCTCATGTCCTTGAGTTGATCAATGTTATAGTGTCTGATTTTGATATGATGACGAACGTATTTAACAAAGCGGTGGGTCCGGAGCTTGGAGGTTAGTGTTGTGAATTTTCGAGCTTTGGTGGATAATTCTCGGTCCAAGGTGTTAAAGACAAATGATGAACTGGTATGTTATGAGCTTAGGGATCAGAAGGCTGAAGACCTTGCTGTTACGATTTGGAGGGCTAGGTCAATAATAGTGTCCAACTAATGATGGGGCTTGTGTCAAATTTCTCAAAAACCCACATCCACTTGAGTCGCTACAAAAACTGAAGCGTATACAACAATGTCTTTGCGATTTGATCTGCGTCGTAAGAGAATTTATCTTAACCCACAGTTCCATGCCACAACGAAAATCACTTCCCATCGCACAACTCTCACAGTCTATGAAGCATGGTTCACCGATGAGACAACATGTCTTCGATGCTATGGTTTTGATTCATTTAGTTGGTGATTGTCTGGATGTGATAAGTGATTGTGACCTTGACAACTTGAAGATGAATGATTTTGAAGAAGTATGTGACTTGGTCACAAAAATCATGTCTGCTTGAGGATGAATACATCGGTTATGGCGTTGAAGCGTATAATTGTTGTTATGGAATCTGTGTTGAATGAAAACAAAGACTAGATTAACTTGGTGAGTTTATAAAAAAATAAACATTCATTGTCCATTTGATAAATTTTGATCCAAAATGTTAAAGAAAATACATGTAAATTCATTTTGGTTCAAGATGTTTTATACAATTCGATAAATTGGTACATGATGAACTCATATCTCATAAGGCTAAAGATCTGGATATAATAATTTGGATGACTAGGTCAAGAACATTGGAACAACTAATGATGTGGCCTGTGAACTTTTTTTTCAAAAACTCACATCCACTTGAGTCGCTTAAAAAAAACTTTATGATTTAATCATTTGCAACAAAATATCTACTTAAATAGCTTTGTGATTTACAAATTTACTATGAATTTCACATATTTGAATCTATAATCAAATATGTGAAATTCAAATCAAACAAATGGACTGAAGTACACACACATGTCTTCATCATATGCACAAAAATTACACACAAGTTATTCGTTGACCCTTCAACATTGGATCAAATGTTGTATGCACACAAGTAATAAGTTCATTGAATATTTGTCATGAATTTCACTAGGAAGTGATGCATTATGTATATTTTATTCTTTATCATTAGTCTTCATTAGGCTTGTTTCTTTTTCACTTTATTACATCTCACAGCGATATTCAATGACATATGTTTTGGCTTTGGAGTGTATTCTTGTTGTGGTCGAGTCAGTGGTGAACGAAATCAAAGATCTGTTTAGATTTAGAAGGATTCCACTGGATAAACATATATTGCCGAAGATGCCGACGTTCTCGGGAAGCCCAACCAGAGATGTTGATGTCGTATATCACTGAACTGATCAATGTGTTTGTGTGTGATTTTGATTTGCTGAGGATTCATGTCAACAATGAGGATCCAAAGTCTACACATGAGAGTGTTGTGTTGTTTCGACATTACCTGAATGCGTTTAAATCGAGGACGTTAAAGGATATTAATGAAGTTGTATGTGCAGAGCTCACGGCTCAGAAGGCTGGAGAATTTCATGTTGTGATTTGGAGGGCTAAGTCAGTCACGGTGAACGTGATGATTGGAGCTTGTAATCAGTTTTTTTAGAGAACCCAAATCACCTTCAGTCTCTAGAGAAACTGAAGAGGACCCAGCAGTGCCTCTGCGATGTGATCAAACACGGAAGAGTCTTCACTTCGACCGACAGCTTCGTGCCACAGCCACAGCCACACTCCTTTCCTCTCGGACAGGTCGCACAGGTCTCAAAGCATGCTCCCTTCAGTGAGGTCTTTAATGAGACAACACACGTACGATGGTATGTATTTGGTTCACTTAGTACGTCGTTGTCTGGGTGCATTGATAGGTTGGGATCTTTACCGCTTGAGTATGAAGGAGTTAAAAGCAATATCTAAGTTTTTCACAACAATCCAGCCTGCTTTGGCAAAGAGAGTTAAAGAAGAGGGAGCTGAGGACCCAGACATAGAAGACTATTAGACAAAGAGTAAGTGTTTGTAGAGGAACAAGACTAAGTAATAGGCGTTTCAAGAGGAAGAATAAATATTTGTTTTTGTGTCTTTTGTCTGTTGTTGTTTGATGTGGGGCTATGTAATGAACGGTTGCTTCAGACTCTTATCACTTAATTAGAGAACATACTATGGTTATGGTTTTAAAGTTTCAGCCTTTAAATACGTGTATGTTGTTGTATCTCAGTCAGACCATGTACGATGGTTTCAACACCCTCTCCATTTCCAACATCCTCATTTTCTCTTTTTAACATTCCACATCATCTTTTTTTCATTCCACCTAATTTATTCAACAGACATTTCATTCTAAACATATACAATGGTTTGTTTTAAAAAATTCAACATCCTACTCAACAACTTTTAATTCATATTTTTTTACAACATAATAATTACATATTAATAATTACCTTAAATACTAAAATAACATAACTTTTAGTAATATTTATTTTGAATTATTAGACTTAGCTTACTTTTTAAAATGATTATTATTATGATCCATTTAAAAAAAGGAATAAAACACTAAATTAGTTGATTATAAAGAAAAAAACAGATGTTTTTTCTTTATCCAAATGAAATGAGAGTAGTCTATATTTATAGATTAAAAAAATCTTGAATTTTGATATAATTTTGATATTTTTTAAAAAAGTTTATTAATAAATGCATTTGAATTATTTGGTGAAGATAAAAAACAAAAGAAATCTACACAGCCAATCAGAAATCGACACGTGGCAGCGTTGGGCAACAAAAAATAAGTTTCAATAGTTGAAACTTTGCAACGGGTGTTGATGCCACCTAGATTAACTCAATTTATCAACACCCTCATTGAAAAGATTTCAACTGTTGAAACTGATTTTCAATACCCCCGTTGTGAATGGTTCATAGTGAATAATTTTTTTTTATTTCGGAAAAGCTTGAGTTACCATTTTTGTTGTCAAACTCGGTCTTGATTTGTTCAAGAATGTGGGAGAACAAGTAGCCGCCCTGGGCAGAAGCCATGGAAGCATATGCTCCCGGCCTTGTAAAAGGTAAATAAAATGTCAGCCACTAATTTTAATTATTTTCAGCAGCTCAGTCGGTTAAAGCTTGAGAGGTTAAGCTAAAGGTAACAGGTTCGAACAGTTACAACTCCATTGTTAACTTTTTAATTTTTTTACAGGCTCACAAATTTTTTTTGCATGCGGCCCAAATTGTTTTTGACATTCTCAGGGCCGGGCCTGGGGAGGACCAAAAGATCATCACTTCCATCTTTCCCCACAGATTGCTTGTCCTGTCTCTAAAGATTAAAGTTCATGTTATAGGGCATCTTGCAACCACAAT
The DNA here is from genome assembly GCF_000695525.1 of Brassica oleracea var. oleracea. Lineage (NCBI taxonomy): Eukaryota > Viridiplantae > Streptophyta > Magnoliopsida > Brassicales > Brassicaceae > Brassica > Brassica oleracea. Next base: position 51,061,861 of record NC_027751.1, read on the forward strand.
TCAGTCCCTGCACCAGTGTTGTATATAGACTATGTTGAACGTGTTACTGCTGTTGTAAATGGAATAACAGACTCATCACATAGATTTAACTCATACAAAGCTGTACTTCTTGAACATCAGCCCCGATCTGTCTTCTTGTGTCATCAGTAGCCGAATCCAGACTCGATAACTGGCTGAAATTGCTGCTGCTTTAAACCTCCACCCTCGTTAACCCTCCTCTTTCAATTTAAAACCACTTTCTGCTTAGGTCTCTTGTGTTATGTCTTTGAACACAATAAGTTGCCAAGTTTGATGATTTTTGCTTCACATGATTCATTCAACTTCTTGAATATAATCAGCCTTGTGAACCACCTGTTTCACTTCTGGATCATATTCAATTTCTTGAATCAAACTCCCAACCATATTACGTTCTTCCTCTTGATTCTTTGCTGGGTAGCACAACTCAAGTCTAACACACAACCCAATTCACACTCTCGAAACTGAGTCTTTCTTCAAAATAACATGTGGTTGAGAGTAGCTCTGGACTGTTCTGACCCGATCAAACCAATCTACTTGAAAAGTCACTCCAACCTAGGAATGAATGCATCTCTGATTATCTGTAGAAAATAATAGCTTATCCCTTCATACTAAATGGAATAAGATTTTAACACAGTACTTGTTAACACAGCAAAACCTGAGACATGTGATGTAGAAAGCTTCTCCATAATCATCATAATAGTTCGTGACAACTAGCAAAAGCTGAGACATTATAATACTTCTTTTGAAGTCAACGTGCAATGATGACCATCTCTGGATTTTTCTATAAAATCATAAGTAAACCCATCTCATGAAGCTTTTTTTAAAGCCATATATATTTTCACCACTAGGCAGGCAAGGATACGTGACGTACATACTTCCAGTCGGTAAAATAATGATGCATACAGACTTCTACTTGTGCTTCAAACTTGATGCTAAGAGAACCCAAACATACCAATAACTTCCTATACATTCTGGTATCTAGCCATCGTCTCTTGTTGATACAAATTCCCAGTCAAATCCTTGTTCTTGAACTTGAATTTATGAGAAAGTAGTCCACCAGGTTCCAACAGGCAGTTATGCCACAGTATCGTCGGTCATTGATGAAACCATGAGCCATCGCCAGCTCGCCAGCTTCTGTCTGTTTCTGAACAAGCCTAATGATCTGATTCTAAAACAATCGATTTGCCAGCTAATTACCATGTAAGCACAACGTTTTACTTAAAGCACACGATAAAATAGATTGAGTCCAGAAAATAGAGAGAAGCTTTCAGTTCAGGTATTTTGTGTCAACAGAACCAAAAGATCATAGTGATCTATCTTATTAAAATGCAAACATCTTTTATCTTACAAACCATAAATTAAAAGAAAAGAGAGAGACCAAACATAATGTTTTCAAACGGGACGATAAAATACGATTAAGAAAACAACAACAACAACAAACAGAGCAAAGCAACTCCACCGAACAGAACCGACAGAGCTTATTGTTTGCGAGCCTTAAGGTAAGCTAGGAAACTCTCGATGATTTTGGCATATTCTGGAATAACCAAAAGATCCCCAGGAGTAGATAAAGCCGATCCACCGGCCCGTATCCGCTTTTATTGGTCGGCCGTCTTTTGCCATAATACAATTTCACTAACTAAACAATGTCTTGTAAATTCATTCATTTATCACCCTCAAGTGAATTTAACAACTACAAAACTATTTTGTTATTGAAAAAACCTCTGAAGATAATTTTAATGTTTAAAATTTAAACTAACCACATTACCACCCAACATTGTTTGCTTGAATATGGTCATGAATAAGCTGGATTGATTATTTCGATACGCTAAGGAAACCACGAAAATAAAATTAAATAAAACGAAATTAAATTAAATGAGTTAGTAATAATTAACATACAGCTGACACTTCATCCAACCAGTAAACACTATGTTTTCGTATTCTGCAGATCCAAAGCCAGCTATCACACAAAATTTGGTGCAAGTAACCTTTTCTATAATTAATTTAATACTATTATGTTGCTTGGATTTTAGAATAACAAGAATAAAAGAAAGAAATTCGGTAGAAAAGGTTATTATCCGAATTATCAACAAGAGAAGGTTATTATCCGAAGTCTATTTGGACTTAACCGAATTTCTTTCTTTAATTCTTGTTATTCTAAAATCCAAGCAACATAATAGTATTAAATTAACTATAGAAAAGGTTACTTGCACCAAATTTTGTGTGCAAATAGACTTCGGATAATAACCTTCCTCGCTTATATATTTATTTTAATTTAACTAATCGCCGGTCACAAATTATCGAAATAAATAATATGTATGTGTATGCTTCTGTAGAAATAAATTTTAACCGAAGTAGGAATTGTTCTCACTTTCAATGTCACCGTATTCTAATGGTCTTGTGGTTGGTTGAGAGAAAACACAAGAAGATGGAGGAGGCGGAGGATGGGCTGCCGTAGGTTAGGGTGGAGTGACGGTCTTTGTGGCTGTGGTGCGATGACGGAGACGCCGCCAGAGTTATGAAATCCGGCGACTTGAGAGTTTGAAGGTACGATCAAAGTGGCGACAGCTTCTCGTTGCTTGTACTTGAGAATATCGGATCGTACGGCGGTGAGCTCGGCTTGTAAAGCTTGAATTTGGTGTTGTAGAGCTGAGATTGCTCCCATGCATCCGTATACCGGATCTCTTAGCCTCACGTTTGCTTCATACATTATGCCGCGTCAAATCTCTGGCTTTCTGGTACTTCCTGGTTTAGTTAAAATTGTTTTACATTATAAGGATATTGCCGACAATAAATATTTTTGACTGAATCAAAGATTTCATATTATTATTATTTTAAATAGAATGAATTTAGTGGACATCATCCTTGACATTGATCAATGGTGCGATGATCATGAGAACAAACGCGAAATAAACTTGAAAAAAAACAATAAAATTTAGGGAGAAACTCACTTGATACAAATATTTGTTTTAGGGTTTTTATATTAATTATATCATAAATTATTTATTTAAAATTGTAATGATGGAAATATAAATTATGATTGAATTGCAGATAATAAATCCAATCTCCAATACACTGCACCGCCAATCCGCAATGCTGGCCATTCTCACTGCCTCTTCGGGTAAGTACTGTGTGTCTAGCCGAGGGTCCACGATTCGGACAACTTTGCGTTTGCTTGTGAGGTAAGGTCTAGCCCATTCCACAAGGTCTTCTTCTTCAGCCGGCCTGTTGAAGTCCAAAGCTTCTTTACGCGTAAAATCTCTTAGAAGCACAACTCCGAAACTGTACACATCGCTCCTTGCATTTAATCGACCTGGAAAAATAAAATAGTGTAAGAAGATGAACCTAAGGACCCAGACCCTTAGGCCATCATTATCGCGAGTCCTAAGGCCTGTCCCCCATATTATTGGGTCGAAAAATAAATCAAAAAGATCGAATATCATTGTAAACGGACCTTAATTAAGGTCTTTAGGCTTCGTCCTTATGGGCGACGTGGCAGCATCCGGTTGGAAGTCGAAATAGGGTTGGGGAAAGTCGGACCGTCCTCTTCTATTTTCCAGCCTTCTCTTTGATTCTCTCTTCTCCGCGGCGATAGCAGTGGCGATAGGTTCTCCGGAGGTGCGAGTAGTTGCCTCATCGACGCTTCTCCGCCGATTCAATCGATCTGCTGCCTCTTCAACGCTTCTTCGCCGAGTCAATCGATTCATCACATCGCCGCTTCTCCGCCGATTCAGACCTAAACGAGGTATGTCTTCCTCCTCCTTCATGGGTTTTTTTTTGTGATTGACGATTTGTATCTCCGGTTTGTGGGATCGGTCATGGGATTTTGATGATTATGTATTGATTTTTGATTTGTATCCGCCTTGTTCTGTGATTGGTTGGTTTTGATGTTTCTGAATCGGATCGTCGTTTGTGATGAATGGGTTTGTGGTTTGTGATTGTAAATGAAATAGAGTTACGGTTTTCTTAATCTTGTTTCGTCTTCCTTGCATGGATAGAACAGTTTAGCAATTTCGTTGTACAAACGCCGTGATGTTTGATTTGATTAAGAAAATTAGCTGGCCTTGATGCTTGATTTCATTTAGGATCATTTGAATTCCTGTTATATATTGAGAATTGCATCTGATTCTTTGTTTGATTCTCGTTTCTATTGTATGTATTGAGTTTAATTTTGAGTTTCATATATATATTGCAACTGATTAGTTAGAGACTCTCGTTTCTATTCCTGTTATACATTGAGTTATATATCAAGTTTCATGTATAAAATGCTCTGTAATGAATGATGTAATATAGTCAGCCTTTTAATACTATCGTTTCAGTTAAACCGTGCCCTTATTGAGTTTGAAATTGAGTTATATATTGAGTCTGATTATTTAAAGTTAAAGTTTGAAACTTAGTTTGATTGAAACCAAATACCCTTTGAATTAAATGACTTTGTAAAAGTTAACTTGATTGGTTTTTGTGTTGTTGTTTGTGTAATAACTTCTGATAAGACCTTGTTGGTTTATGGTTAGTCATAATGTGGTTTACTTACCACACTTTAAACTTTTGGCTATTAAACCTCAACCATACATTGTATAATCGACGCAATCTACTATCTCGCTTTCTCTCTTCTCTGTTCTTTCCTATCTTCTCTGTTCTTATTGGTATGGCTTCAAGGTATCCATATACCCAGTCCTCTGGTTATATAGGACTCCTTAACAGTCAACACGAAACTGTTAACCATGAAAACTACCCTTATGGAAGTTTTCATTCTAGTGTGAACCTTGGAGCATCAGAAATCCCCCCTTTCAGTTCCCAACAAGCTGACGTGCCATCTCAACCTGTAGTCACACCAGTGGAATGTAGGGAGAGCAAGAAATGGACGCCTGCTGACGACGAGGTTCTGATAAGTGGCGGGCTGAACACATCTAAGGATGTTGTTGTTGGAAACGATCAAAATGCACGGACCTTCTGGGAACGTGTTGAAAATTATTTCAACGTGTTGTTGGAAATGATCATGTTCTCTTTCAATTTTTATCTTTATTAGCAATGTTTCTACTTGATATCTATGTCTTTCAATTTTTTGTTTTTGCAAGTTAAGCTAACGATGGGACTTTTATCTACTTGCTTTTTTATCATGTTTGTAATTTTTTTTTTGTAATTTTCTCATGTTTTCAATTTTAATGTTATATGTTTTATTTTAATTTTTTTCTTTTATATATCATTACTTATTTAAATAATTAATTAATATACTAAGAAACATCAATAAGTCCTACCAATAATCCTATTTTCTAAAATTGTCCTTAACTTTAGTCCTTAACACCTAAATAATAATTAACTAATCTAAGGACTTAACAATTAGTCCTAGCAATAATGATGCCCTTATATACAAGTGTAATAAGACCCCCATAATTTAACAAATATGAGTACGTGACAGAGGTCTATTCACGGATACGTTGGCACAACTGCAAGACCCCTTCTTGAAGATACTCACAGCTTGATTTTGTCATCTGTGCCACTGACCAGAACACAATAAGTTGCCAAGTTTGATGATTTTTGCTTCACATGATTCATTCACCTTCTTGATAATATATTCAGCCTTGTCAACCACCTGTTTCACTTCTGGATCAGATTCAATTTCATGAATCAGAACTCCCAACCATATTTACGTTCTTCCTCTTAAATCTTTGCTGGGTAGCACAACTCTAATCTAATTACACAACCCAATTCACACTCTTGAAACTGAGTCTTTCCTCAAAATAACATGTGGCTGTTCTGAACCGATGAAACCAATCTACTTGAAAAGTCAGCTCCAGCCTAAGAATGCATCTCTGATTACCTGTACCAAATAATAGCCATATACTAAGTGGAATCAGATTTTAATTTTTCATCTTCCGTCTAGTTGTTAACACAGTAAAACCTGAGACATTTGATGTAGAAGCTTTCAGTTCAGGTATTTTGTGTCAACAGAACCAAAAGATCATAATGATCTATCTTATTAAAATGCAAAAAAAAAAAAAAACATAAACCATAAGTTAAAACCATAAGTTAAAACCATAGGTTAAAAGAAAAGAGACCAAACATAATGTTTTCAAACAGGACGATAAAATAAGATTAAGAAAACAACAACAACCACGAGAGAGCAAAGCAACTCCACCGGACAGAGCTTATTGTTTGCGTGCCTTCGGGGAAGCAAAGAACCTCTCCATGATTTTGGCCTCTTCTGGAGAAATCATTATGCCCCCAGGAGTACGTGAGGATGTATCCGTAGGGTGGGGAGGCTGGCCTCTCACCAAATAATTGCCTGTGTATTCCCAATGCACAGATTCTTCAACTTTACTATATCCCATGGCATTAAACCAGGCGGTGAGGGATGTCATATCTTTGAGATCGTAGGATAAGCACCTAGGAAAAACATCTCCCAGGAACTCAGATTCCTTCCAAATGATGAAGCTCTTGCCGCTATCACTCCACGAGACAACTGAATCAGTTGAAGGATCATCCACCATATCATACACGTCTCTCACGAAAAGCGGACGGCGTGGAATTGATGAGAAGTGACAATCCTTATCAGCAAGCCTACAAATCTCTTGGTAGCAAGAAAGGCTCCTAAAAAGAATACGTCCATCATCATTACTGTCACGATCCATCCAACCTTAGATCCAAAACACACACACGACCCCAATTAATTATAAACTCCTACTTTAGTTATAAGCAATATAAACACAATCAATCAATCACCAATAAATAAACATTCGCAATTCCAAAGAAGACGTATCGTATGATGAAAGTTGAGATCCTAACCTCTTCGATTTGTTCTTCGTTCGTTCGTTCTTTCCTTCCTCTGAAACCAAACCCTAAGCTAGAAACAAAGACTCGCGCTAGGCTTGTTTTATACGAAACAGATAAGGCCTATCCACCGGCCCGTATTTGGTCGGCCTATCTCTTTCCTTTTCCACGTTACTAAACAATGTTTTGTTATTTAATTTATAACCCTAAACTGAATTTAAAAACTATTGATAACATATAACTTGAGAGATAATTATCGTGGGACCGCAAAACGTAATGGAAAGATTCACGCGGGACCGCAAAACGTAATGAAAAGATTCAGTATCCTCGGAAACGTTGAATTTAAGGAATTATGAAGAGTTTATGTTATGTTTTACGAATCTATATAATTATGTAAACTTTTTTTTTTTACAATATATATAGTTATTCTTCACAAGATTTACAACCCATGTAAGATAGTGATACCATTGAGGAAAAGAGAGAGAAGTTAAGTTATCTCATCGAAAAATGACGTGGTTTCATGATTTGGATTTTGGACCCAATATTGTCATTGTACAGTGTGCACTCGTTTACGGTAATGTCAAATTTAAGAATGGTTGGAACCATTTTTGAAATCTGTCCTTCTTTAGCTATGTTTGTTACGTGTTGTTCTGATCAGCATCTCTTGCTCGATAATGTCCGAGCTCATCAAATAACCAAACCATTTTCGTCATTTTGCAAACAATTTTTCGGATTCTTTCACGATCTATCCTATGCAAATAAATGTTTTATCTGGCAAAAAATAAAATAAATGTTTTATCTTCTTCATATTTGTTTACCATTTTCTGCAACTTTTAAAATTATTTGAGTATATTATAATTTATCTAAACCTATTTGAATACAATTACGTAGACTATAACGATTCAAGCTCAGTTTTAGGCTTCTAGCTAGTTAAATGATTCCGGTAAATGGTAAATAGGGAATTAAGCTCAGTTCTAGGCGTCTAGCTATCAGATTAAGATAAATGGTAAATAGGGAATTTGTTGCTAGAATTCACTTTGAAAATTTAGGATGTAAATGTTAGGTATAGCAAATGATATTAAGGCGTTGGATGCATTTATTGAGCATACCTCATCAAGCTCTATGCATTTTCCCCTTTCTCTCTTTGTAAAGACAAAGGGCCATCAAGGCTTAACTCCCAAGGTGGGGGAAAGATATCAATACCTTTTTGGACCACGCTCTCTATCGTTCCAATTCTATTGGATGCATCAAACGCGTCAGTTTCATTTGATTTTCACTGCAAGTTTTCCTTTCTCATGTTTCAAACAGGATGGGAATGTCTCAGAAATTTTACTTTCGATCCAAGGTATCAGCAAGTAAAAAAGTTCATACATAATCGTTTTGTGATGAGACTTCGTAGGAAACAGTTTTAGGCGATAGTATCAAACAAGAATTGAAACCCTTTTTTTTTTTTTTTTTTTTTTTTTTTAAACAAGACTTGAAACCCGAATGGATTATCTCAGCATTCTTTTTTTTGTTAGTTCCATTATTAAAAAAAAAAAATAAGAAGCTATATGTTTATTTGAATCGCGTACAAATCCACCCATGTTATGCATAGATCACATTTCCATGTGAGTCGTCTTAGATAGTGCACGTGCGGTATTAAGATCGTTGGTTGTATTTCTGATGAGGCTAAGAAGCTCATAAATTCATAATACCGTTATAGAATTAAGAAACTTGAGCAACTCGAAACATGTAGAATACATATAACTCGCACCAATATAGTCATTTATTAAATTAATTTAGTGAGGGAAAACAACTCCTCCTACCTTTTCCATTTACTTAAATCTGATTTGATTTTTTTTTTTTAACACGTACAAAACTAATAAAGAGCTAGTATAAAATGGACAACAAAAATGAATTTGAATGAAACAAGATAGGCTAATTATACAAATATATATATCAAATCTATCTTTAGATAATTTTGTAGAATTAATTTCATTAATATGTAAAGTGAAATTAAGTTCTTAATTTTGTTCACTTAAACCTTTTATTGTAAGCATCGAAAGGACATATATATGGAAAAGAAATGTAGTGAGTTCTTTTGTACAAGGAAAAAGATGAATTCATATGGTTATTGAATTTGTTTCCTTTTTCTTAGAGACAGGATAGCATAGGTTTATTGAGTGATTTTTGTCAGTAGAACCAAAAACATGTCATCATCGCAACCTGTTGTTGATTACCAGAAAATTTCGGCTCAATATATATGACTTTTATTTTTTTATTTTCTACCATATTTAACGCATAATACAGAATGGACGAATTAAATATTGTATATACCATCCAAAGGTTTATAAATGTGATGATGAAGGTGGTGGTTACATGACCAAGATGATGATGATGGTGGTGGTTACATGACCAAGATAATGATGATGACGGCATTAATGAAAAGGAAACAAAACATCTAGCGCTGCCGTTATATATATCACATACTTGTTCTTGTAAAGAGTAAGACAAGAGCTAAGCCAAGCTATCTTTAAAACCTTGTCTTTCAATTATTTTGCTTCAAATCCTCATTACTAAAAAAAGAAGAGACACCATGCAACCTTAAACTGTTTCCCCATAGTCTATCTTCACAGACCTGACTTCTCATAGCTCTTTTAATCCTCACAATATTTCCAATAATATCCCAAAATTATCAAACTTTTACAAAAATTTAATAAAATTAATGGAGGCTGAAAATGTCTACACACAAGATGGCACCGTCGACCTCTACGGCCGTCCCGTCCTCGCGTCCAAGACCGGCCGCTGGAAGGCCTGCTCATTCCTCCTCGGTACTTTAGTAATCTCAAGTCACTATTCTCATCCTATTATACCAGCTAAAATGAGTTTAATGGACTAAAGAACATATTAATCGCTTCAGTTTAATTTATTCACAATCTTTATATAGTCTCATATGTGTATGAGAAGGGTATGAAGCGTTTGAGCGGATGGCGTTTTACGGAATAGCTTCGAACTTGGTGAATTATTTGACAACAAGACTACACGAAGACACTATACTATCTCTTCGGTTAGAAATGTGAATAATTGGTCTGGTGCCGTTTGGATCACCCCGATCGCTGGAGCTTACATCGCCGACTCATACATCGGCTGCTTCTGGACTTTTACTGCCTCCTCTCTCATCTACGTCCTGGTATTTCTACAATCTCTTCTTCTTTCTTTTATTATGAGTGATAAATTTCGATTTAAATTAGCTAAACTATATAGTAACGCTTTCGCAACGTTCAAGAAAAAAATCAAAGTTATCTATGCAGTTACGTTATACAATGAGAACTCCTATACAATCTATAGTTTTCTTTTTTTTACACTAAAAGTTTATAAGTTTAATTTGTCCCAAATTTTCTACGACACTGGGTGTTCTTGAATTTTTATACTCACCATTTCTAAAGACTTATTTTCCCTTAATAATGGTATGTTTCTGATTTTCCTCCCATATATTTTATATTTACTTCAAGAAAAAATTGTTTGGTTTCGTCATGATAAAGTACTAGAGATGTGTGTGTTTGTCGAGTTCTGGACGTACGATCCGATAAGGTCCGTGAATATTTACTCATATTTGTAAATTGAAATATGTATACATGTATAAATATGTATATACGTAGCAGTTAATGTTAGGCAGTAAGGGAATGGTAATGTTTTTAACATTTACACCCAAAATGATATGTTTGGTGCCGAATTGCATATTTACTAAATTAAACGAAAGTACAGTTTGTATTTCTGCAAGACAATTAATGGGTTTTTACATCACCATGACGGCTGTTTGACAGCACTGATGAGATATTCATCTGTTGTTTCGAATGCCGTTAAAAGACATTTACAAATGTAGTTATTTCTTACAAAACTAGAATACCTTTCTGATCAAAGGCTTGAGGTCTAAGAGCCAAGCGAAGTTTTTTCATTAATATCCCCGAAAAATCCTTTACGTATCAGGTAACTCTTGACCCATAGAGTGGTTTGCGACAATATGCGCCATATGAGCTTAAGACAGCAGACTCGGTTTGTTTCGGTGAGGACCGTAGTCCTAAGCCCTCTTCCGCTTTTGGTCTGCAGACATTCTCCCAAGAGATCTTGGCTTGCTTTGTGCTCATTGCTGGTCCAGACCAGAGGCAAGAGGAACAGAGTTGCTCTATCCCTTTGATGCATTGTTTCGGAAGTCTATATACTGACATCCAAAAATTCGTAATACTGTGAATCACTGATCCAATTATCCAAAATACAATGTATGTAACTGTTTGACAAATTTTAAAGACCATATTGCCCCTATTGCCACAAGCACACCAATAACATGAAAATGGATCCTGTAATCTTTATGAAAGATTTTCGTAGATTAACCAAATATGCATGTAAGACATGTGTGACACTTTCACTTACTACACACATACATATACAACATATATGAGGTGGACATGTCTATCTTTGCTTCTCGATAATATGTTTCCTTACGCTTTCCCTTCCGCTGCATCTGAAATATCAAAGATAAAGGGTAGCTAAAGGTAGATTTAGGAGGAAAAACTCATATACCAAAATAGTATAACAAAACTGCAATTACAAAAAGAAAATACAATGAGAATTGGATTTAATTTTCGGGTATAGTTTGGTATCAATCTAGCAACATAGTTTGTAGCTGTTAAATTCAGTTTAGGGTATAAATTAATGTACAAGACATTGTTTAGTTAGTGAAGAGGCGGATACGGGCCGGTGGATGGGCTTATCTGTTTCGTATAAAATAAGCCTAGTCGAGTAGCATTAACTTTGTTTCTAGCATAAAGTTTGGTTTTCAGAGGAACGAAGGAACGAAAGAAGATCAAATTGAAGAGGTTAGGATCTCGACTTTCATCATACGATACGTTTTCTTTGGATTCTAATATGAATTGCGAATGTTTATTTATTGGTGATTGTGTTTATATATGTTGCGTACAACTAAAGTTGGAGTCTATAATTGATAATGTAATTTGAATTTAGGGTTCATTAGGAAGGATGGATCGTGACAGTAGCAATGATGTTTATTTATTGGTGATCGATTGTGTTTATATTTCTTATGACTAGAGTTTATAAGTAACTGGGGTTATGTGGTGTTTTGGATTTAGGGTTCATTAGGAGGGAGGAAGGATGTATCATGACAAAAAGGGAGAAACCTTTGTCTCTGATTGCCGAAGTAAATTGTATGAGATGGTGGATGATCATTCAACAGATTCAATAGTTTCGTGGAGCGAGAGCGGAAAGAGTTTCATTGTTTGGGATGAAGTGGAGTTTAGAAGAGCTCTTCGTCTTCCCGGAGGGTGCCTTGGATACTTGGGATTTTCACAATCTCAATCTCATGAGCAATGCGAATACGCATGCCCTTATTTTATGAGAGGTCAGCCTGACCTTAAACCGTCACGAGACAAGATTGAGACCGACAACAAGGTTTATATTTTTTTTTCTGTTTTGTTTTTTTGTCGGTGTTTTTTTTGTTTTGTTTATAATTTTAATATGGCATTGTGTCTGTTGATTAGGGCTTGGACAGTAGCAATGATGGACTTATTCGATTTAGCAGCCTTTCTTGCTACAAAGAGATGGCTAGGCTTGCCAGGAAGGAGCGTCCCCCTTCCTCATCAATTCGACGCCCTCTTCCCCTTTTCATCAGAGGTGTGTACGATATGGTGGATGATCCTTCAACTGATTCAGTTGTCTCGTGGGGTGAGAGCGGCAAGAGCTTCATCGTTTGGAATGAAACTGAGTTTCTCAGAGATGTTCTTCCTAGTCGCTTACCCTTCGATTACAAAGATATGACATCCCTCACCACCTGGTTGCATGCCATTGGCTATAGTAAAGTTGAAGAATCTGAGCATTGGGAATACACAGCCGATTATTTGGTGAGAGGTCAGCCTCTCCCCCCTAAGGATACATCCCCATGCACTCCTGGGGGTCTTATGATTACTCCAGAACTTGCCAGAATCATCGAGAGGTCCTTTGATTCCCCTAAGGCTCTCAAACAATAAGCTCTCTAGGTTCTGTTCGGTCGTGGTTGTTGTTTTCTTAATCATATTTTATCGTCCTGTTTGAAAACATTATGTTTGGTCTGTCTTTTCTTTTAACTTATGGTTAATTTTTTTTTTTTTTTTTTGCATTTTAATAAGAC
>NC_027751.1:51075015-51082810 GCF_000695525.1 Brassica oleracea var. oleracea
TTTTTTTTTTTTTTTTTTTTTAATATAGCTTCTTTATGTACTTTCTTAAACTAGACTAACAAAAAGGCACGTTTAAATAATCTATTAATACTATTTTTTTTTCGGTCGAACATGAAAATATCATTAATCTAAAGTTACTTTACAAAGGGAGGGATTACAATAGACGACAAAGCAGATTTAGCAAGAGCATCTGCAGAAACATTGCTTAAACGAGGAGTAAACACAAATGAGATGAAGTCGAACCTACAACTTAAACTCCTGATATCAAACAAAAAGCTATGGAGCTCTATCGTAGAAGAGGAGGAGTTAAGGAGGTCAACGAGTGACTTCGAGTCGGAGAAGATATTCATCCGAGTGAAACCTTTTTTGACTGCATCAAACAGAGCAGCCTTTACCGCGAGCGCTTCAGCCACCAAGGGTGAAGCAACATGGAGGCGGTTTGATTTCATTCATACCTTCTCTATTTACACTTCTCTCTCCAAACCAAAACCTGATTTCATTCTCTATTTCATTCTCTGCAAATATCTCCGTAACAACGATCACTTTGTTTTTTATTAAGCATGTACCATCATATTTAGCCCTTCCCATTGATAATGTAACATCTAGTATTTAGAATCCATAATTATTTTCAATCCAACAATATTGATTTCATCGGATTGTATTTCACTGAAAGGTTTTAAATAGATTTTTTTTATTTGCAATAACCATGAATCTCTCTCTTTAGATACGAATGGAAGTGAGAACGTCAGGTGGCCTAGCGGCAGTACTGAATGTTTCTCACACACGACTACCCGAGGTCGCCAGTTCGATACTCGGGGAAAGCGGGGTGGTACTGGATTAGCTAAAAAATCCCTACGGGGATTTCTGGCGAGGTGGCCCTCCGGTGTGAGTCCAGTCACTATAAAAAGTTCAACCTATATAGTTTTCAAAATCTGTAACCGTCAACTGTGCTGATCATTGCTGACGTGAGCTCAATGCGCCCCTAATTTCTCTCTCAACCCTAACTTTCGAAACTTTTTTTCTTTTTCTTGGATCCGATCGCCTCTTCGGCGCGTTCGGCGCTGCGAGAGGGCTTTTGCCGACCCCGCCATATCCAAATCCATCTCCGGCGTGAAGGTTTGTCGGTTAGTGATTCTGTTTCGGGTCGTCGTCTTCGCAGAGGACGTCGTTAGATTCGTCGAAGCTGAGAGGGTTTTGCGATGCGGTGCCTCTAGCGACTGTGCCGCCGCTTCATCCTCCTCACCACCGAAGCATTCTCCTCCCCCGACACCTAAATCTTTTCGCAGGACTGGAAGAAAAGGTCGCTTTTTGCCGCTACCTTCAAAGGCTATCCGGGTACGCGTCGTCTGAGCTAGAGGTCTCGGGACCTCGAACTGAATGTTGTCAGTGAGTGACTATGTTTCGGGTCGTCATCTTAGCAGAGGATGTTGTTAGATTCTTCGAAGCTGAGAGGGTTTTGCGATGTGGTATCTCTAGCGACTGTGCGCTGCTTCATCCTCCTCACCACCGAAGCAATCTCCTCTCCCGACACTTGAATCTTCCCGCAGGACTGGAGGAAAATGTCGCTTTTTTCCGCTGCCTTCAAAGGCTATCCGTAGTGGGCGAGTGCACGCGGTAGAGTTAGTTGAGCGCTATTAAGCACCCGTAGTGTGTGTTGTCCCGTCTTTTGCTGAATCCGAGTTTAGTTCTTTCCCAGCCCGGACCTAGAGGACAGTCCTTGAGCGGGATCGTTTCTGTCTCTCGGAGTAAAGCAAGTTGTGCAGGCAGCCGTTGAATCCGCTTCCTACTAGTGTTCTGTTCCTTGCGTTCTAGTTTCTTGGGTCTCTCCTTTCAAGCCCGTCTCGGCTCAACCTTCCATCCGGCTACTACAAGTTTGTATCGATACTTGAAGTCCTGTTCGCTCCAAAGCAGAACGGTTTCAAGTTCGATTGATTTCTGCTTCCATGTTTTTTACCTTTTTTTGCCTTAGAAGTATGTTTTAAAGGTTTTACAGTTTGTTCATCACATTTTGTAAACCTCAACAATTCATTTTTGAAATGATATTTACAATTTAGCAAAAAAAAAAAAAAAGATACGAATGGAAGAATAAGAAGAAACTGCATGTTTTAATTCCAGAGAAATATTTTCTTGCTGGGTACATTTATAATTTCTGATTTAGTATGTTTAATCTTCATTTATTTAGATAAAAAAATGGGTCAGTAATTGAGGTTTTATACAATATAGTGTACTTTAAGTAATTCTGTTTTTGAGTCAAGATTTTATTTCATGCATCTTGCAAGTTACATTTCACAGAAATAAATTAGTATTTCAAAAAATTCAATTGTTTCACATGTTATTGGTGTGTCTTTTCAATTACAATTTTTTTCTCCGAGTTAAAACCTCAAATCAACGTCGGCACCGGAGGACACGCCTCCTTTCTCGTCTGCTTCTCGATGCGAGCTTGAAACTCAAACTCGTGATCTAAAGAAAAGCTTCAATCCCTGCACGAACTCTATCCTCTCCTTGAACATGATAAATCTTCATTCCTTTCAACTGCACAATAAATAACCCTCCTAAATGCGCCACCGCTTTTTAAACATTCACATATTTTTTTTTCAAGACAATACAGATGTTATGCATATATTATTTTACGTATATGCCAAGGCCAGTTGACAGGAGCATTACATGGACGGATATCATTTCTTTTACACGATTTAAAAGTAAGGAAACTGTAATAAAAATTGTGTTAGACTGCTACAATATGCCAAAACCATTTTTTCTAGAAGTAAATATAAAAATATATGGAATAAAAATCAGAAACAGTACCATTATTAAGGGAACACAAGACTTTAGAAATGGTGAGTATAAAAATTCAAGAACACACAGTGTCGTAGAAAATTTGGGACAAATTGAGCTTTAATTAAACTGTCTGTTTAACAAAAAGAAAACTGTAGTTCTAAATAAAAAAACTTTAATTGTCATAAGCAAAAAAGAGAGATTGTATAAGAGTTCTCATTGTATAACTGCATAGATAACTTTGATTTTTTTTTTCTTGCACGTTGCGAAACCGTTACTATATAGTTTAGCTAATTTAAATTGCAATTTATCTCTCATAATAAAAGAAAGAGGAAGAGATTGTAGGAATACCAGGACGTAGATATGGGAGGAGGCAGCAAAAGTCCAGAAGTGGCCGATGTATTAGTCGGCGATGTAAGCTCGGGCGATCGGCGTGATCCAAACGGCACCGGACCAATTATTCACATTTCTAATCGAAGAGATCGTGTAGTCTTGCTGTCAAATAATGAAATAATTCACCAAGTTCGAGCTATTCCATAAAACGCCAACGCTTCATACCCTTCTCATACACGTGCGAAACTATATAAATATTGTGAATAAATTAAACAGAAGCAATTAATATGATTAATATGAGAGGCCAGGTCTCTCAAGATAGACTATGGGGAAACCGAAGGTTTTTTTTAACGGGGACCGTTTAAGGTTGCATGGTATCTCTTCTTTTTTTTTCGTAAAAGGGCATTCAAATTTAAAAACATAGGAACATACAAAAAAACCATAAGTTTGAGAAAGTACGATGAGACAAACCTCATATTTAGCTAAGAAATATCTTAGAAAATAGAAACTTATGAAAATAAGCTTAGTGATACAAGAATGAGATGAAAGACCTAGGTAGTTGGAAGATGGTTTCCACGGCCCCGACGACCACGTTTACCCTTTCCTCGTACCGTTTTCCATTCCATATCTTGAAACTTTTGTAGTGGTTTGATTGGCCTTCCACCTCTTGACATGTTGAGGTTTGCCGTAGCTTCACCCATAGACCCATCTTCATCATCTTGTTCAAGTGGTTGATCAATTTGATTGTAAGAGGGGCTGCCATGTATAAGAGAGTGCGAAGAAGCCAATGAATTGTCCGCTAAAGCCGACTTGGCCTCAAAGACAATAATAGGTGATGGAATTTCTTCCATAATAGTGGTATGAATTGGAGCAGAATGAGTAACTGCTAATGGTGATGAAGTGAAATGAGAGCTGGAGCCAGTGGCTATAGTTACCTTAGAATGAGTGGAGTTGTTAACTGGTGTTGAAAGATCCTCTGGGTCAACATCCTCTAGTGATTGCAAATTTTCGTTCACTGTCATGTTAGTGATTTCCAAAGTCCGGGCTGTGGGTTCAGATTTTTTAGGTGTGAGCAAATTCTATGCTGAATTTTCAAGTAGTAACACAACTTGGTCTGATGGGGCAGTTAACCGAGCTTGGACCATTTCCTCTTCACCCCTTAGTATTTCCGCAGGCAGTTCCTCTTTGGAATCTGTTTCAACAATCGGAGGGGCAGCTGGGAGGAGACATCTTTTTTCCTTGTGTCCTAAGTGTCCACACCTGCCACATACACTTGGAATCCATGTGTACTCAACATCCACCAAGAATATATTACCTTGTTTGTCATCTAAGGCAATTTGCTTAGGGAAAGGTTTGTCAAGTTCTACTTCAACCAACAGCTTTGCTTCTCCCAAACAAGTCGGATCAAGTCGAGGTTTATGCGTTTGCATAGGTTCGCCAAGTCCTGATGCAACGTGACTGAGACCAAGTCTTGAATAGCAACAATCTGGGACATTTTTTAGGGTTACCCACACCGGTATGGTAGATACTTCAGGGACTTTAAAAGAGTTTACTGGTTTCCAAGGTGAGACAAATAACAAGCAGTCATCAACATGCCATACACCTCTCTGAATTACCCATTGCCGAGTTGAATCATGAGGTATGTGAAACATATAAGAGGAGTCATTCAACTTACGACAACCTATTCTACAAGTTCTTCCCCATAGTCTATTCACTACCGCGTGGATCAGACCCCCAGGAGGAAGAGAGCAACGATGGAAATGACCAATGATATACTCTCTCTTATTTTCTGGTCCTAAGTGAAGTACCTGAGAAGGGATGGTTACCTCCGGAGTTCCATCAAGCCGAAATGTTGGCTTGGCTGCTCGAAAAAGGTTTCTTGCAGTAGGATCCATTCTAGCCGCCCATGGAAATCTTAGAGTTCCATCATTCTTGAGCTTAAAGACCGGAATTTTCTGGACCGGCATATGAGAAATTTCTCTAGCAATAGTTGGATGTTGTTTTTTCTTCTGGTTTTTCTCAATTCCATCACCTAGTGTTGGCCAAAAAGAATCAAGGAGATTGTTCAGAACCTGTGCATGGATTAAAGCCAATTGGTGTTGACGGTGTTGGAGGAGTTGCTGACGGCTCAAAAGCGAGAGGCTTGGCCCATGCTCCGATTGAAGGAACGAATGTAGCTGTTGGAGGTTCAGAAGAAATTATCGGAGAAGGGACAGCTGTCTGATGGTCTTCGTCTTCTAGTTGGTGAGGGATTACCATTGAGGTGTCGAAACCTCCGACCTCCGCTTCCATGTTCACACCTTCGGAAGTCATCTCAATCGGAATTTCACACAGTTCAGTTGTACTACCGGGAAGAACAGAGGTTGAGTCATCATCACTTGCACAAGAGTTCAAGGACTGGCGTGTTTCGGAAGCAGGTGAAGAAGCTTTATCCTCCACCTCCGTCTGTACTGGAAGTTGGTCCTTTTTTACCGCTCCAGAAGCAGATCCAGGAAGAGGAGCCGCAGACCACTTTCCAAGGTATGGCCATCGTGGATCTATAGAGTTCGAGACTGAAGCTTCAACATGTGGCCTCGGATCTTGAATCGGTAGAGACACTTGCGGATCTGGGATTTCTTCATCCATGGATGGAAGAAGATGAAGTTGATTGTGAGAGTTCGTGTCAAAGTCACTCCGCCGGAGCGTCTTGCAGATACCGGCGACGACGTCACACCGGAGAGACGCGTCGAGATGACGAGGATTTCCTGTTTCGACTTGAGCTTTTTTTTTAAATTATGTTACCTGTCTTCTCTTTATCTCTCAAAATTTGTCTCTCTGCAAGTTTCCTCCAACCTCCAGTCTTGAGATGTTCTTTTGGCTTGTTTCATGGTATCTCTTCTTCTTTTTTTAAATTAATGAGGTTTTGAAGAAAGTACGTAATTTAAAGACAAGGTTTTAAAGAAAAGCTTAGCTCTTGTCTTACTCTTTTACAAGAACAAGTATGTGATATTATATATAACGCCAGCGCTCTATTTTAAAAACTATCTGAAAATTAACAACTTCAATTTTTAAAATTAGTGTTTTAAAAAATTTCTATAAATATTTGAGTCCGATTTGTTTTCAAATCAACATTATACATGTAAAAATAATAAAAATTATCAAAACAGAAAATAAGAGCTAAAAAAAACCTTTAATCCCAAATGATGGAGTTGAAGCTAACCTTAATTGAAGGATGACAAATATCCCCTAGTCATACTAAATCTTACTCTATTTCATTGAAGTTATAATTGCGGGTTTTATCTCCAACACATTCTATGAATTTTAAAATAATTCTATTTCATCGATTTGCATTATTTATTTGAAGTGTTAATTTTGAGAATGTTAGTTACTAATTTTTATAATTATTTTATTTTTAGTACCGGTCAAAAGAAGCAATACTTCCAGTAAATCGTAAGATAATTTTTATTATACTTTCTGGTTTTTAATTTTTTAATTTATACATATATAATGTTGATTTTAAAACAAATAAAACTCATTTATTTGCATAAGTTTTTTAAATGTTAATTTTGAAAATTTAATTTACTAATTTTAGATAATAGGCATGTTCTTTTGGCTGACGCTACCGCAACGTCCAGCGGTTAAAATTATAAAAGGAAAACACATAATCAAAGGTATCATCTTTCTAATTGTTGCCACCGGATCTATAAAAACATCTGCTTCCTCCAGTTTTTGTATCGCTAGATTTTACAGCGTCATCAAAATCTTTGAATTTCTAGTCGGACGTTGCGGCAGCGTCATCAATCGGCGGCTATTTTACCTTTTTTCTGTTTTTTGTCTCATTTGCTATACTTTTTGAACGTTGCCGCTGGAAGCGGCGGTGATGAAAAGAACAAGGTTAATCTTATTTTATTTTTATATTTTTATATATTTGTACATATTTCTGGATTTTTAGATCTGTAACGGTAAAATCTTTCAACTATGTTTAATGTAAAAATACATAAACTAAAGATTTACCGATTTGGCAAGGATACGTGACGTACATACTTCCCAGCCAGTAAAATTATGATGCATACAGATTTCTACTTGTGCTTCAAACTTCGTGCTAAGAACACCCAAAACATGCCAATTGTTGTGGAAAGACACACGGCGCAGCGGAATGTCACGGTCGTGTTCCCCTGACCTTGTGCGAACCTGTGAGGAAAATACTTCGACGATGGCAAGATATCAAAGTTGCGATAACTAAATGAGACACACAATTTTTTACGTGGAAAACCTCCTCGATGTGAGAAGGAAAAACCACGGGACCGTAGTCCACTCAAAAATCCACTATATAAATGGTATGAGTACAACCACGTCCTCCCTGTTCAACAGCCTGAACAGAACAGAGAGTCTAGCTACAAATAGCTATCTCCAACACAAACAACAACAACAAGAGAGCAACACAAAGCTTCAAAACCGGCAGCAACCAAACGACCTCAGCTCACAAAGATTCCGGCTTCCAGAAACTAATCCAACCGTACAAATCCAAGATAAACAAGTCGACAATACCTCTGCCAAATTTCAGCTCAAGAAGAGAAGATCTCACCGTTGGATTTACCAAACACCCAAGACAGCCTTGCTGAAGAGCTGTGACGACCAGCTTCACTAAAACCCAGACAACAGAAGATCCAACCGTTGAAATCCAAATCCCTTCGGTGAACCTCTAACC
>NC_027751.1:51085948-51106966 GCF_000695525.1 Brassica oleracea var. oleracea
TCTCTTTTGTCTCTCTCTCTAAACTCTATTATTGTGAGTCTACAGTGCAAAAGGTTATGAGAATTATTATTATGTCTCATGCCCACTTGGTTCTCTCCATCTAGGAGGGACCCAACACCAATAACTTCCTATACATCTCAATGATTCTGGTATCAAGCCATCGTCTCTTGTTGATATAAACTCCATTCAAATCCTTGTTCTTGAACTTGAACTTATGAGCCAGTAATCAACCAGGTTCCCACAGACAGTTATGCCACAGTATCGTCATCCTCACCTAATTAAAGCAGCATAGATGAGCCATCGCCAGCTTCTGTTTCTGAACAGGCGTTTCCACTTGCCAGCTCATCACCATGTAATCACAACGTTTTACTCAAAGCACACGATAAAATAGATTAAGTCCACAAAACAGAGAGAAGCTTTCAGTTCAGGTATTTTGTGTCAACAGAACTAAAAGATCATAATGATCTTTCTTATTAAAATGCAAAAGAAAAAGAAAAACATCAACCATCTTATCTTACAAACCATAAGTTAAAAGAAAAAAGAGACCAAACATAACGTTTTCAAATAGGACGATAAAATACGATTAAGAAAACAACAACAACCACGAGAGCAGAGCAAACTCCAGCGAACCGAACTGACAGAGCTTATTGTTTGCCAGCCTTCGGGGAAGCAAAGGACCTCTCGATGATTCTGGCAAATTCTGGAGTAATCATAAGACCCCCAGGAGTGCATGGGGATGTATCCTTAGGGGGGAGAGGCTGACCTCTCACCAAATAATCGGCTGTGTATTCCCAATGCTCAGATTCTTCAACTTTACTATAGCCAATGGCATGCAACCAGGTGGTGAGGGATGTCATATCTTTGTAATCGAAGGGTAAGCGACTAGGAAGAACATCTCTGAGAAACTTAGATTCATTCCAAACGATGAAACTCTTGCCGCTCTCACTCCACGAGACAACTGAATCAGTTGAAGGATCATCCACCATATCGTACACACCTCTGATGAAAAGGGGAGGAGGGCGTCGAATTGATGAGGAAGGGGGACGCTCCTTCTTGGCAAGCCTACAAATCTCTTTGTAGCACGAAAGGCTGCTAAAGCGAATACGTCCATCATTCAAGCCCTAATTAAAAAACACACCATATTTAAAACTATAGACAAAACAAAGAAAAATTGGCCAAAAACAAAACGAAAAATAAAATTATGAACCTTGTTGTTGGTCTCAATCTTTCTGATGAGCTTGTCTTGCGACGACGGTTTAAGGTCAGGCTGACCTCTCATAAAATAAGGGCATGCGTATTCGCATTGCTCATGAGATTGTGAAAAGCCCAAGTGTACAAGGCATTCTCTCGGAAGAACAGCTTTTCTAAACTCCACTTCATCCCCAACGATGAAACTCTTGCCGCTCTCGCTCCACGCAACTATTGAAGCTTTTGAAGGATCATTCACCGTCTCATACAGTCTACTTCGGTAATAAGCGATCAATCCTCTATTACTGTCACAATCCATCCTTCCTTAGCTCTAATGAACCCTAAATCCAAAACACACAACCTCTCTTAATTACAAACTCTAGTTATAAGCAATATAAACACAATCAATCACCAATAAACAAACCTATGCTATGATGGAATTCGAGATCCTAACCTCTTCGATTTGATGTTCCTTCGTTCCCCTTCCTCTGAGACCAAACCGTAAGCTAGGAACAAAAATAATGCGACTCCGACTCGGCTAAGGTATATTTTATACGAAATAAATAAAGCCCACCACCGGCCCGTTTACTCCAAAGTTTGTCGGCTCAATATATATGACTTTTATTTTGTATTTTCTACTATATTTAACGTATAATATAGAATGGACCAATTAAATATTGTATATACCATCCAAAGGTTTATATTGTGATGATGATGGTGGTGCCTCATTAATAAAATGTAAAAATAATAAAATATAATAGAAACAGAAAATAAGAGCTAGAAAAAACAAATATCCCAAATGGAAAATAATTTTATTAAATAAGAAAATTAAACTAAATAAAAAAAAGTACAAAAGATTAATGAACTTAAACATTAGATGTAACAAAATGAGGCCCAAAGAGAAAAGGCCTGGGCCCAGTTACATCACATCGGCGACTTTTGGAAGAAAAAAAAAGATTCAGAAGGGGGGAAAAAGAAAGAAAGTTTGGCGAAGAAAAGAGAAAAGCTCGGCGAAAAAAATCAGGAGGAGAAGAAGAAGAGAATGGCTCATCCCGACTGGATTCTGAAGGATCTTAAGTTGGAGAAGCTGAGGAACTTGGTGATCGGCTACGCTGAGGTAATTTTAGTTTAATTTTTTTTTTTTTTGATTTAGCGACAAAAATTGATTGAATCTGTGTGTCATTCCCAGCGCGATTCAGTGACGGCGGTTCAGGCGTTGAAACGTGTCAGAGCAGTTGTGAAAGCTGAGGGGGAGGAAAACAAAGACTGGCTTCGCTGTCTGCACTTATCACCAGAGCAACATCCTTGGCCCATTTTCTCGGGAGAAGAGGGAAAAGCCGCTTTGATCTCTCATCTGCTCGATTTGATGGGTGTGATTGAGTCTGATTTCGAGGTGTTGAAGAAGCATCTCGGGAAAGAAGATCCAAAGACTGCTCCACAAGGTGTTATCACTTCACGGTTTTTGTTGGGCAGGTTCAGATCGAGAATGTTACAGAAGATCGATCAACTCGTGGATGTAGAGCTCAGGGCTCAAAAGGTTGACGACCTTGGGTTTTTGATTTACATGGCGAGGTCAAGGACGGTGAACACACGTATGGTGGCGGTTGTGGTTGGTTTGTTCAACAATCCAAATCCAGTTGAATCTCTCGGGAAGTTGAAGCGTCTCCAGAAGTGTCTTTGCGATGTCATTGCTGTCGGAAGAGAGTTCATTGTTACTCACCGGTTCGTGCCACAGCCGAAGTCATTTCCTGTGCAAAGCTCTCACAGCCACATGAAATGGAGCAGGAGGGTTCGCCTACCTCTTTGGTCTTGCAGCTTGTGTGTGATGCCGATCATTTGATTGATCAGGTGTATGACTGCATGGGTGTGATTGATGATTGTCCTTTTCACAAGTTGAGCATGACTCAGTTGGAAGCAGTAGAGGAATTGATCGAAAAAATGGCATTTGCTTTGGAGAAGTGTGCTGCTGCAGAGGGAGGTGTCTACCTACTGGAGTAACAAGACCAAATAGGTATTTAGTTTGCCTCAAATCTTTTCAATTTGTATAATCTCACAGTACTTCCTTGACTGAGATCACTATATACTTTGGTAGAGTATGACCACATGTTCACATAGACCCTAGCAAGTGGCTTCAAATTGTTATACTTGTGTGGTATTTGAGTTCTTCCTCCTAAATCTACATTTAGCTGCCGTTTATCTTTGATGCAGCAAAAGGGAAAGCCTAAGCAACATATTGTCGAGAAGCAAAGACTTTTACTTCAAAGAAATTGATGGATTAGAGCTGCAAGAAGGTAACATTAAGCACCGGCCTAGAATAGTTATAGAGTAAGTAAAATTTCCTTTTTTCTCATCCTAAAAAGACAAGACAATGTATGGTCCTCAAGCAAAGTTTCATGATAGCCTCTGTGGTATATGAGTTCTTCCTCCTAAATCTACTTTTAGCTACCCTTTATCTTTGATATTTCGGATACAGCAAAAGGAAATCGCAAGGCAACATATTATCCATTAATACAAGCATGTCCACCTTTGCGTATATGGTTGTAGATAGACATGAAAGGGCAGAAGCAGAGCCATAATTATAGATGGCTTAGGAATCTTTGAATGGTGGAACCAACAAGGTCCTGTCAAGTTGAGTAATCTGTAGGAAACATTATCCTTAATAGTTTTAACAGTATGTACCACTTTGCCACTGACTATGTTGTGGTCAAGATAAGTAAAGAGTATAATATGAAATCTGAAAGAATCTTTTTTCTTATTAGTGGTTATACGTATTTGAACCCTTGAATTTTCCTCAGTGTCCTTCTCATAGATATCTTTATAGGTAAGCTGAAGTTACCTCAAGATCATGTTTCAACTCTCAGCAAGTTGCAATATGTAGCCAACGAGCAAGCTTGTCAAATCATTTTCAAACGTATCCTTAACCCTAGTGCACTTATTTTTGATCATTTACTTTCTTTTGTACTGTTTGCTCTATTACCACAACTCTTGATCAAATGCTACTAAAACGTCTCGCGTTTGTGTTTCTGGACTTGTTTTCGAGGATTGTTCACGACAGTCGCAGTAAATATAGCGACCACATAAGATTCCCGCGGGACCGGAAAACGTCATGGTAAGATTCAGTATTGTCGGAAATATTGAATTTATGATAAAGAGATTATGTTATGTTTTACGAACCTAAATTATGTAAATCTCACAAACATTTTTGCTAAAAAAAATTTTTATTACAATATATAGATATTCTTCACAAGATTTACAACCCATAAAAGATAGTGATACCATTGAGGAAAAGAAAGAGAAGTAAAGTTATCGTATCGAAAAAATCACTCCTGATTTGGATTTTGGACCCAACGTCATTGTAAAATGTGCACTCTTTTTTTTTCGATTCATGATTTGGATTTTGGTGTGCACTCTTTTACGGTAAAATCAAATTTAAAAAGGCTTGGAACCATTTTTGAACCTTTCCTTCTTTAGCTATGTTTGTTACGTGTTGTTCTCAGCATCTCTTGCTCCATAATGTCTGAGCGATCATCAAATAACCAAACCATTTTCGTCATTTTGCAAACAATTTTTGGGATTCTTTCACGACATATCCTATGCAAATAAATGGTTTATCTGAAAAAAAATTAAAAAAATGTTTAATCTGCTTCATATTTTTTACCATTTTTTGCAGCTTTTAAAATTATTTGAATATATTAATCTACACCTATTTGAAAGAATGAATTTAAAATAAAATAATAATACACATCTATTAATTTGAAATACTATTCACTAGACTATTACTATTTAAGCTGAGTACTAGGCTTCTAGCTATCAGATTCAGGTAAATGGTAAATAGGAAATTAAGCTCAGTTCTAGGCTTCTAGCTCTCAGATTCAGGTAAATGGTAAATCGGAAATTTGTTGCTAGAAAATTTAAGATGTAAATGTAAGGTATACCAAATGATCTTAAGGCGTTAGATGCATTTATTGAGAATACCTCATCAAGCTCGATTTATGCATTTTCGCTTTCTCTCTTTGTGAACACAAAGGACCATCAAGGCTTAACTCCTAGGGGGGGGGGCAAGATATCAATAGCTTTTTGGACCACGCTCTCTATGGTTCCAATTCTATTGGATGCATCAAACGCGTCTTTGGACCACAGACAGTTGCTTTTGATTTTCACTGCAAGTTTTTCGTTCTTCATGTTTAAAACAGGTTGGGAATGTCTCAGAAAATTTACTTTCGATCCAAAGTATTTGAAAGTCAGCAAGTAAAAAGTTCATACATAATCGTTTGGTCTTGCTTCTTAGGAAACAGTTTGAAGGCTATAGTATCAAACAAGACTAGAAACACGAATGGATATTTCAACATTCTTTTTTTGTAAGTTCCATGATTTAAAAAACCCTTAAAAAAATAAAGAAGCTATATGTTTATTTGTATCCCGTACAAATCCAACCCATGTTATGCTATGCATATATCATTTCCATGTGAGTCGTCTTAGATAGTGCACCGTGCACGTGCGGTATTAAGATCGTTGGTTGTATTTCTGACGAGGCTAAAGAAGCTCATAAATTCATAATATCGTTATAGAGTTAAGAAACTTAAGCAACTCGGAACATGCAGAATACATAACTCGCACCAATTAGCATCATTTATCTTGAAAATCTAATTTAGTGAGGGAAAACAATTCCTCCTACCTTTTCCATTCACTTAAATTCGTAATTAAAAAACACGTACAAAACTACTAAAGAGCTAGTATAAAATGGACAACTAAAATGAATGAATGAAACAAGATAGGCGAAATAAATATACAACAAATTTACCTTTAGACAAATTTTAAAGTTACTTTCATTAATAGGTAACTAGAGAAAAAATAAGTTCTTAATTTTGTTCCTTTAAACCTTTTATTATAAGCACTGAAAGAATATACGGCAAATAAATGTAGTGAGTTCTTTTGTACAAGGAAAAAGATGAATTCATATGGTTTATTGAGTTTGTTTCCTTTTTCTTTAGTGACAGGATGGCATAGGTTTACTGAGTGATCTTTGTCAGTAGAACAAAAAAAAAGTCATCATCGCAACCTGTTGCTGACCAGAAATTTTCGGCTCAATATATATGACTTTCATTTTGTATTTTCTACCATATTTAACTTATAATACAGAATGGACCAATTAAATATCGTATATACCATCTAAAGGTTTTATAATGTGATGATGATGGTGGTGGTTACATGACCAAGATGATGATGATGACAGCATTAATGAAAAGGAAACAAAAAATCTAGCGCTGGCGTTATATATATCACATACTTGTTCTTGTAAAGAGTAAGACAAGAGCTAAGCTAAGCTAATCTTTAAAACCTGTCTTTCAATTATTTTTCTTCAAATCCTCATTAATAAAAAAAGAAGAGACACCATGCAACCTTAAACTGTTTCTCCATAGTCTATCTTCACAGACCTGACTTCTCATAGCTCTTTTAATCCTCACAATATTTCCAAAAATATCCCAAAATTATCAAAACTTTTACAAAAATTTAATAAAATTAATGGAGGCTGCAAAAGTCTACACACAAGATGGCACCGTCGACCTCCAAGGCCGTCCCGTCCTCGCGTCCAAGACCGGCCGTTGGAAGGCTTGCTCATTCCTCCTCGGTATATAGTAATCTCAAGTCACTATTCTCATCATATTATACCAGCTAAATGAGTTTAATGGATTAAAAAGCATATTAATTGCTTCTGTTTAATTGATTCAAAATCTTTATATAGTCTCGTATGTGTATGAGAAGGGTATGAAGCGTTTGAGCGGATGGCATTTTATGGAATAGCTTCGAACTTGGTGATTTATTTGACAACAAGACTACACGAAGACACGATCTCTTCGGTTAGAAATGTGAATAATTGGTCCGGTGCCGTTTGGATCACGCCGATCGCCGGAGCCTACATCGCCGACTCATACATCGGCCGCTTCTGGACTTTTACTGCTTCCTCTCTAATCTACGTCCTGGTATTTCTACAGTCTCTCCTTCTTTATTTTATTTTGGGATATTAAATTGAGATTTAAATTAACTAAACTATATATATAGTAACTATTTCAAAACGTTCAGAAGGAAAAAAAAATGTATATATGCAGTTATACAATCTCTCTATTTTGCTTATGACAATTTAAGTTTCTGTTTTAGTTAACTGACAGTTTAAAGTTAAATTTGTCCCAAATCCTCTACGAGTACAGTGGTGTGTTCTTGAATTTTTATATTTCTTTTTTTTTTTTTGAACGATTGAATTTTTATATTTCTAAAGTCTTATTTTTCCTTAATAGTGGTATGTGTCTGATTTTCCTTCCATTTTTATATTTACTTTATGAAAAATTGTTTTGTTTCGTCGTGATAAAATACTAGAGATGTATTTTTACAAAAAAAAAAAAAGTACTAGAGATGTGTGTGTTTGTCGAGTTCTGGACGTACGATCAGATATGGTCCGTGAATATTTATCCAAGAAGACAATGCCACGGAAAATATAATTTGGATTTTTTTATTCGACGTATTAAATAAATAAAGGATAATATGAATATCCTAGTTTTTGTTGATGTGGATATATGTAGAGAATATTACTAAGAAGGATCATAATTTTCCATATATATTTGAATTCTCATTTTTAAGAGAATTTTTTAAAGTATGAGAAATATTCCCATATATTGAATAAATCAAACTTTTAAAATTTATATAATTTTATCAAGATACTTAATATTTACGATCAGTTAGTAGATATCGTATACTTAAAATTGAAATTTTCTCATTCTAATATCGTATATTAATAAGGGATCTATTAATAATTACAAGTTAATTTACGAATGAGCAGAATTGAGTATTTATAAATTGAATTATGTATATGTATGTGTAGCAATTAATGTTACGCAATAAATGAAATGATGTGTTTGGTGCAGATTTACTAAATTAAACAAAGGTAAAGTTTATATTTATGTATGACAGTTAATGGGTTTTTACATCACCTTGACGGCTGTTTGACAGCACTGATGAGATATTCATCGGTTGTTTCAGAATGCCGTAAAAAGACATTTACAAATGTAGTTATTTCTTACGAAACTAGAATACCTTTCTGATCATTTGGCACTTATATACAGATTTAAATAACTCTGTAGACGACGTGTCGGAGTTTAAGCCACCAGTTAACGCAAACTCCATTTATTTATTTTTGAAATTTGCTTAATGTTCGTCTGATACGTTGTTTTCCGTACATATTCAAGAGGGCCCACAATTTCCACTTTACTTCAGTTTTATTGGTTTTCCAGTAAACACGTATCTTATCAAGATCTACATAAAATATATGAGAAAAATAAACTTATCAATCCCAATCACGAAATGACTTTTGTTAGATCACATCTTATCATGACATATAAAAAGAAAAACCTCAACCAGTCAATAGTTTATCCAAGTCGATGAACATTTGATTCCCTGACTATTGAGACTGACATGACTCATGAAGGGCCTTCTACCGATTAATTGCACGTACTTCTTCGATTCAATACTATTTCAAACGCCAAACTTATTAAAATGTAAACAGAAAGATTAATTCCTATAATTACATTTACAGTTACAAGAAATTTGGATTTACACACCAGAGATGGTTCTAAAAAACATGAAAACAAACAAAACTATATAACTAACTAACACACGATATGTCTACATTTTGAGATCTAGATCATGTTTTTGTTTGCAGGGGATGATTCTCTTAACAATGGCGGTAACAGTAAAATCCTTAAGACCAACATGCGCAAACGGGGTATGCAACAAGGCATCCTCTTTGCAAATAGCATTTTTCTACACCTCTCTCTATACCATTGCCATTGGAGCGGGTGGAACAAAACCAAACATTTCCACATTTGGAGCAGACCAATTCGATAATTATAGCTTTGGAGAGAAAAAACAAAAGGTTTCATTCTTCAATTGGTGGATGTTCAGCTCCTTCTTGGGTGCATTATTCGCGACATTAGGACTTGTCTACATCCAAGAGAATCTTGGATGGGGTTTAGGTTATGGCATCCCTACCGTAGGACTCTTGGTTTCTCTCGTTGTGTTCTATATCGGAACACCATTTTACAGGCATAAGGTCATCAAATCAGACAATATAGCCAAAGATTTGGTTAGAGTCCCTATTGTGGCATTCAAAAACCGAAAGCTTCAGTGTCCTAGTGACATTTTGGAGCTTCATGAGCTTGACTCCCATTATTACAAAAGCACTGGTAAACATCAAGTTCACCACACTCCCATATTCAGGTCAGTGTTGCATACCATCTCATCAGTGAATTTAATTTTATTTCAAATTCTGATTCTAGATAAATGGATAATATTTTTTTTTGCCAATTTCAAAAGATTGCTTTCTATTTTAAAAAAATTGGATAAAACAAATTAAAAATAAAATGTAAATCAACTTTTAATTTTTAAATGAAATATTATTTAAAATTATAATAAAGAAAAAAACTTAAGAGGATGCTTGTAGATTGATTCCTTGACAGAGAATTATAAACTTCCAGTAGGACCGTTTGATAAAGAATCTACCAAAAATGTGCCTTTGTCTCGGGTGGGTAATGACGTGGAACATATGCAATGTTAATTTTTGTTTTTATTTATATTATCTAATCTACTGTACTTGCTCTATAGAATCTTGTATTGGACGGTCCCTAGTTCCACTTTCTCCACGTTAATTTGTCCTCCAATACCGTCCTACTACAGTCTCTTGCTAGAATCATTACAAAACTACTTAGTATAGAAAACTTACTCCAAAAATATGTTATGTGGGTAGCTTACTTTGTGGATAATATGTATATTAAGTATCAAACATTAGTTTGGGAACTCATAAGACATATTCCTTCATGAATCATGTAATTACCTACTTTTTATGGCTAAATTCATGCCTATTACATAGAATTTATATCTAGAAATGTTCACCATTTCACCGACCTTTATTTCTTGACATGTCGTAGAAAAATCTTGGACAAGACATAGAGTCATGTTTTTTTTACAAAAAAAAAGACAGAGATTCATGTTTTGAATGAATAAATGAGTAATTTGGGTTTTGCTATTACAGGTTCTTGGATAAAGCGGCCATTAAGACATGTTCGAAAGAGTCACCTTGTACGGTGACAAAAGTGGAAGTGGCAAAGCGTGTACTAGGGCTTACGTTGATATGGCTTGTCACTTTAATCCCAAGCACCTTATGGGCACAAGTCAATACTCTCTTCGTCAAACAAGGGACCACGCTGGACCGGAAACTCGGATCAGACTTCCAAATCCCTGCGGCTTCTCTTGGAAGCTTTGTTACCCTCTCAATGCTTGTCTCAGTGCCAATGTATGACCAATACTTTGTTCCCTTCATGCGCAAGAAAACCGGAAACCCTAGAGGGATCACTATACTCCAAAGGCTAGGGATAGGGTTTGTGATCCAAATTGTTGCAGTTGCTGTTGCTTCTGCCGTCGAGGTCAAGAGGATGCGCGTTATAAAGGAATTTCATATAACTAGCCCAAAAGAAGTTGTGCCTATGAGTATTTTCTGGCTGCTCCCTCAGTACTCTCTTCTAGGCATTGGGGATGTGTTCAACGCGATTGGTTTGCTTGAGTTTTTCTACGATCAGTCACCTGAAGAGATGCAGAGCCTTGGAACGACGTTTTTTACAAGTGGAATCGGTCTAGGGAACTTCTTGAACAGTTTCTTGGTGACTATGATTGATAAAATCACGAGTAAAGGGGGAGGGAAGAGTTGGATTGGGGATAATTTGAATGATTCTAGGCTAGATTACTATTATGGGTTTCTAGTGGTGATTTCGGTTGTGAACATGGGATTGTTCTTGTTGGCAGCTAGCAAGTATGTTTACAAGAGTGATGATACGAAAGAGTTTTGTGGAGGATGTGTTCAAATGGAGGCCAAAGCCTTAGACACATCTCCTCTTACTATCTAATTATAACAATGAGAGATGTGTATATATGGTTTTCTAGAAAATGTATAAGTTGTGGTATTCTGGTTAACATGATATGAATAAAACTTTAATGTTTAAAACTTGGAAGAACCAAGTTGTTTCTCAAGTTATATGGTTTTGTTCTACTTTCTGGACACAGAAATTGATTCTCATTGGTCGCATATACTTGAACATTAAAGTATTCATATGATCCTGGTTAAAAAAAAGATGGTTAATTGCCTCAAAATGGTTAATTTGGAAACCGACAGTCCTCTGCCTTCAGATTCAACCAACGATATAAAACTGTCAAGAAACTTAACTTAGAAACTCTTAACTACTATTAAATATGGATTAATCCTTTTCCCCTCTTAGTATTAAGATCACACGATTGGAATCGTACCAAGTAGAATAGTATGCTCCCTTAGGACAAGAGATAATTAAGTGACATAGTATGAAGCAACCGTGACACTGGACCAAACGTACATAACGTCGCATCCTATAAGGATTTTATCTTTGAAGGCTATCCAACCACAAAAGCTCTAGTCAATGGTTTTCAGTTTTAGGGATATAATAGCATGTATCAAATGGGTTTGAATTCGAATGATAACATGTCTTGCATAAATATGTCAATAAATATTTGGCAGCTATATGTTATTTTTCTTTGTCTAATCTCTAAAACTAATTTTATTTTGCAATTTTTGAACAAACCAAATTAACACCCAACATTGTTTGCATGAATCTGGTCAGCAATAAGCTAGATTGATTAATTCGATACGCTAAGGAAACCACCAATATAAAATAAAACAAAATTAAATTAAATGAGTTAGTAATAGTTAAATTCAGGTTACAGCTGACACTTTACCCAATCAATAAACACTATGCATATGTTGTGTACAGATCCAAAGCCAGCTATCACACAAAATTTGGCGCAAGTAGCTTTTTCTAGAATTAATTAATACTATTGTGTTGCTTGAATTTTAGAATAACAAAAATAAAATAAAGAAATTCGGTTAAGTATGCATGACTACTCATTAGTTGAATTTAAGCTACCCTAAATTGAAATGCACATATATGCATACTTCATTTAGATTTGATCAATGAAATATGGAAATTATTTATTTTCTGGTATATATGAAAATAAATAAATAAACTTCTACTCTTTTACTTGGCTTCCACATAAAAGGCCTAAAATAATCTTTTGACCTCGTATGATTTATTTGTTATCTAAAATATTAAAGTCTAAATAAACAACTAAACATTATGAATATACATTTTGATCGATTAATGACATGCTTGTTAACATCAACCTTCCTCCATTATATTTATTTAATTTAATTAATCGCCGACCACAAATTACCGAAATAAATTATATGTATGTGTATGCGTCTATAGAATGATTGAAA
This sequence comes from Brassica oleracea var. oleracea, assembly GCF_000695525.1. Taxonomy (NCBI): domain Eukaryota; kingdom Viridiplantae; phylum Streptophyta; class Magnoliopsida; order Brassicales; family Brassicaceae; genus Brassica; species Brassica oleracea. The sequence goes on from NC_027751.1 coordinate 51,098,484, forward strand.
TAAACTTTAACCGAAGTAGGAGTTGTTCTCACTTTCAATGTCGCCGTATTCTAATGGTCTTGTGGTTGGTTGAGAGAAAACACAAGAAGATGGAGGAGGCGGAGGATGAGCCGCCGTAGGTTGCGGTGGAGTCGACGGTGTTTGTGGCTGTGGTGCAATGACGGAGACGCCGCCAGAGTTGTGAAAACCGGCGACTTGAGGGTTGGAAGGTACGATCAAAGTTGCGACAGCTTCTCGTTGATTGTACTTGAGAATTTCGGATCGTACGGCTGTGAGCTCGGCTTGTAAAGCTTGAACTTGGTGTTGTAGAGCTGATATTGCTCCCATGCATCCGTATACCGGATCTCTTAGCCTCACGTTTGCTTCATACACGAGACTATTCGCCGCGTCTGCTCTCTGGTTTTCTGGTACTTCCTGGTTATTATTAAAAAAAATTTACATTAGGAGAATATTGCAAAACAAAATATTTTATTTTTGACGAAATCTCACACTAAACTTTTGTGATCAATGGTTTAACTTTTTTTATAATAAAAAGATACAAATGATCATAGATTGTATGAATATGAACTCTCATTTACTAGACATTCATAATATTACTATAGTTTAAAATTAAACTATATAACATAGAAAAATACTTAAATATGATCGTTTCTACATTTGTATTGAAAAAGTATTGAAACTTTAATATTTTAATTTTGAAATTTGCATTCAAAATATCGCACATTTAAAATTTTGTGTTTATCATATGAGTATGAATTCTCAATAATAAATATATATTAAAATATATTATATATCTATGTTCATGTCATTAAAATTTAGTTATATACCATATAAAATAAATAAAATGATTTTTTGATTTATTTACCAAAATAATATCGTAAATAAACAAAATGTATTGTTTTGATTTATGTCTCTACTCTAATTTAATTATACATAATACGTAAATAAATACAAATAAATAATAATAGATAAAAATTAGTTTTATATATAACATTCACCCCGCGCAAATTGAGACATAAAACTATATTATTATAAAACTATATTTCTGTTTAATTTGCATGCTTAAATTATGATGCTTTAGAAATGGTTATTACCATTAGCATCTTGGAGACGTTGCTAGCTCCAAAGACTTTGTGGACAGATGCGAACTTATGAGGCTCATGTGGGGAGAAGTACGGCGAAAATGGACATTCCTGAGCGCATCTACGGCGCAAAAGCTTGCAAGCTGCACAAGGAGTAATGGTGTTGAGGGTCCCATGAGGACCCGACATTGGTCTTCTGATGATTCCTGCCATCTGATGAGGCCAAGCATCTGCTTCTCTTTTGATCTTTTTCCCTATCTCTTCAAATCTCTCCCTAAACACAAGGAACTTAGGAAAAAATTTAGTTTTCACGAAAAAACATGAATATAGGACTATAAAAGGTAGAAAACAACAATATCCACCAGTTTGAGGGAATAAATCTAAAGAGAAAATGGGTTTCACTAATGAGATGTTCACTTTTTACCTTTCTCTTGACATTCAGGCATGCTCTCGGAGGATTGAGAGAAAAGAGAGAAAAGTAGAAAGAAACAAAAAGAGAGGTATTAAAGTCAAGTCTCTTAACGAGGATGTGAAGGAAGATAGCCGAATAAGGCTTTGAAGGCAAGTAAGATACCAAGTTTAAGATTTCGTGATCACGATATATATTCTACGAATGTGTATATGCGTCACAGCGTCAGTAATATATAGCTAGATATATAAGAAAAACTTGAGCTTGTAATTATTAGGGACAAATGTCTCACATCGGTAGTTGGAAGGGATGTTTAGTAATATATAAGATAGATGAGCCGCTCCAATTATCACCGATTGGTTTTAGGTTGGAAGTCCATCTAGCTTAACATGGTATCAGAGCCCGATCCACGCAGTTCAACCCGATCCACATCGACCCGGCCCAAAATTGGCCATCGATCCTTGCCCAAACATTCCGAGATTGACGTTTAAAGAGCCATCATCTCGAGGGGGCGTATTAGGGACAAATGTCCCACATCGGTAGTTGGAAGGAATCTTTAGTAATATATAAGATAGATGGACCGCTCCACTTATCACCAATTGGTTTTAGGTTGGAAGCTCATATAGCTTAACAGTAATAGAACTTTCTGATGGAGATGAAAAGGGTTTGGTAGCTCGAGTGTCTCTTTTAAGATGAAAACAACTGAAGGTATGTAGATAGTGAAGACTAAAAAGAGCTATATTTACTGCTTAAGCACGTGAACCCTGAGGGTTTTATTTTTATTTTTGATTTTAGAAACCTGTTATCACAGATAATTATAATCATATGAAATATATCCATGCATGTACTCATTCATTCATCGGCCAGGCAACAACAGATGGATTTAGTGCTTAATGCATACTATTAATTTTTTTGTTTTCCCTTGCCGCATGTGGACTTTTCTTCACGTTTATAGCAGACCCCTGCTTTAATTTCTTTAGTAATCAAATTTGCCTTCAGGTATAAATTAAAGTTTTATATTATGATTCCAAGTTTGCATCTAATTGTTTGTGGAATTTACGTTGTACATATATATATATATCTGCACGTACCGTTGAACCGGAATGGATACTTCAAATTGATCAACGATAGCTTAATAGATTTTAAAGTATAAACAATAGTAGAAAGTTGGTAAAAGATTTGGAAAACATATTGCTCGATGTACTGTCTATAAAAGAAAAGAGTGAATGAGAATGATAGTTTGATGATATTAAGATCTTAGAGCACTTTTATCCGGGGATACTAGAGGGTTTCTTAGCGTGTGGATCCCGCGTAGGACCCACTTTTTTTTAAGAAACCGGTTACAAAAACTACTAAATAGTAGTCGGTTCTTAAAGGGTTTCTTACACTGTTTGCGGGCTCCACTAACACGTGGCGGCTCACGATTGGTTCGTTTTTTCTTTTTTTTTTCTAAATTCAAAAAAAAAAAAAAAAAAATTAAGAAACCATGCTCTTAGTTCCTCGTCGAAATCTATATGAGCATATATGGATTGTTGTTTTGAAAATGAGTTACACATAATCACAGTTAAGTTTATAATATTAACGCATAACAGTAAACGAACTTCATGTTATCTACTGTTATACGTACAGCTACCATCTTTAGGCCCATCCATATATCCTCTCTAGGCCGCTGATAGGTACCAACATTTTATCAATTTTCCTCGTTCTGTATAGCTTACTCAAACCTCTTGGACCAAGAACACACGCACAACTGTCAATGGCGTAGATAGCTCTTGTGGTAAGAAAATATTTATCTGGGAGAAAAGGTTTTGTCTTTGATTTCAAATTCGAACTTTGTTAGAGAGAGAAGATTTATGTTTGATATCAAATAATTAGTATTCAATTATCTCCAAGTCCAATTCAAAATCGAATAGAAAGAAGAAGATTTCTTAAACTTTACGAAAGCTTTTGCACTTGTATATTCTTGTTTGACCCGTATTTTTAGCCTAAAACGATGCCCCCGTTGTACTTTCTTCTTCTTTGTAGTCGATTTAAGCCATTATGGTGTTAAACTTTAGAATTAGTAGAAAATATCATTTTATGTCAAATTAAGTAAATATACATATTTCGAGTTAAAGTGTCCACCTTTTTAAACACTTTTTTGAGACACTCAAAACTGAAAATTCGGAAATAAAAATAAATTTGGCTAAACGACATACTTAATCTAATAGATTACTTCAAAATTTTAAGAAATAATATAAATGGGTATAGATTTTCATATTGTTGAAAAGATCTTAAATCTTTTACTAAATATACCAGGTTAAGATCCGCGCATTGCGCGGGACGAACATTATATATATATAAATTATTTTATGTATTATATATTCTTTAATATATTATGAAATTATAAATATATATTTAATAATAAAAAGTCAGTAACTATTATTTATATAATTAACTTGGTGCGAACATATAAATAAATTTTATAATCCAAAAAAATATTTTTTTTATTTGATATGGTATATAATTAAATTTAAATGATAGTAACATATATATAGTATATTTTAATATTAACATTTATTAAATGATGTTTTCTATTCATATCATTTTTGATCATTTGTATCTGTTATAACAAACACGTTAAATTACTGATAATAAAATTTCATTGTGGGACTAATAGTTTACATAATTTATAATATTTTTTAAAAAAAATTAAAATGATATATATTTTTATCAAAAAAAAAAATTCAAAGTAAATTTCAAAATTAAAATATTTATGTATTTTTATATGGCATATAGTTTAATTTAAAATGATATATATATATTTATATATCTTTTAATTTTAATACTTATTAAATGAGACTTTTGATTTATACGATTTTGTAATCATTTGTATCATGCAATAACAAAAAAATTAAACTATGGATAACAAAATTTTAATGGGAACCTTTTAACAATTTTAGTAATTTATACTGGTTTTTAAAAATTTAAAATATAACATAAACATAAAAATCTAAATTTTTTATTATATGGTTAATATGGTTGTTTAATTTATTTTAATAGTTTAAAACTAAAAAATATAATATAAGATACACTTATTTTTATCAAATTTTTATTATTCAAAATAATTAATTGTCATATATATTTTAGCCACATTAGACAATTCTGTAATTTTATTTAAGGAAATAATGAAGCACGTTAATAATGTATTTATAGTTAGTTTAATAAAAATCTTATTATATATTTATATGGACCAACATATTTCTCTAAGAATTCTAAGAATCATTCTAGTGATGACACACGGTTACAAAAAAAAAAATTGTAATGCTTCTTAACTGATATATAAGGGATATGGCTTCCAAAATCTCAGATCCGCCATATTTCATACTAAGTTGAAGTTGACATAGTTACCAAAAAAAAAAAATTGAAGTTGACATGAACCCTAGCCCTTGTAACTTTTTATCGGACATTCATTTCGTAGGAATTGCCTCCGAAATATGTATAGTGACCGTAGCAGCGCATCTTCGTATTCTTTCGTTCAAATAATATTCTGGTAAGTTATATGTGATTCAGACGTTTTCAAAAACTATAAGAAAATAGATACATAATTTGCTTAAAATAAAATATTTACTACAAAATCACAATGGATTTTTTTTTTTGGAAATTAAATATGACATGCAATCCCAACTGTACTGCCACGTTTCTATTGCCCCTTACAATGAGTAATGGTATTTAAGGCTTCACCAATTAGAAGTCATCAAAACTTTAACGTGCGCACGAGTGGTCAAGAGCTTGACAGCCTTGTAATTAAATAAATCTTAACTAAATTATTCCTCTCGTCAAAGTTACTTCACTGTTAGCTTACAAATAAAAAAAAAGTTACTTCACTGTTTTATTGCATTCATTTCACTATTTTAAAGTTCCTTATGATAAACAGTTTTACGTCTCGTTAGCTTGAGAACTTAAAAACCCACATGAAGATCTTTTTTTTTTTTTTTCACATGAAGATCTTGGGATACACATTATTTGAATTTTCGACACCCAAAAAGTTGCATATTCTAAGGAAATCTTCTTTTTAGGAAAACTATTTCAAAGTTGTTAAATGTCAACATCCAAAACAAACGCACACTTATTAGTATATACTTTCCTTCAATTTAATGACGGTTTTGTAAATGGTCAATTTAAATTTGAGTTAAATTTAATATTTTTAAAACAGTTAAAAGACAGTGATATACTCCTTCCGTCCGTTTTAGAATAATGTCTTAAAAGATTTTTGTTGTTTCATAATAGATGATAGTTCGATATTTTTATGTTATTTATAATTTTATTGAAAACTATGTAGCCAGTTAGATATTACAGTTATTTACGTAACTGGTTGAATAATATTTAAATTATATTTTTAAAATTATATTTTAGAAGAGAAAAAAGTTTCTCAATCTTTGTGCACATAAAACATAATATATTGTGAAAATGAAGGAATATAATAGAGACCATAAATGCTGTCACATGGTCAGTTAACCGCCCACATTTTTTCTCGTCAGTATAGCTTAGATAAAGTTTGTCATTGACTTCACTCTTCACATAATATAACGTCTAATCCATAAATTGGAAACATATTAAGTTTCACGGAAACGATTTACTCAAATTACATAAACTCGAAACAACAAAATTTGCAAAATCACAACAACGAGCAACCGAATATATCATAAAAACATGTGAACATTAGCATCGAACACAATCAAACACTAATATGTGTGTTCAAAGATGCAAAAGCCAAACACACACACACACACACAAAAAAAAGAAACAAACAAACGGATCTCAAAAATCAAGATCGTTTGTTTATAACAACCAAAACAAGACAACATGCCATTAAATCAATCTAAGATCATTACGACTAGATTTATGGCTCAGAATAGAAGACAAAGCTCTCTTCATACTAAACCCTCTTTTATAACACAACGTTGACGTCGGAGACGTCGACGAACCACTCTCTTCCTCGTCATCGTCTTTAACGTACGATCTCGAGCAAGAAAGGTAACACTTGTTGGCGGGATGCACTGTTTTAGACCGTGGAGACGACGAGGAAGAGGACGAAGAGTAAGAAGAAGAAAATGTTGTAGACGACCAAGAAATCGAAGGATGCGACACGTGATGCTTGCGGTTGAACAAGGTCTTCACGAACCGAGTTTGTTTCGTTCTAACTTTTGAGAGTTTGTTCCCGGAAGACGAGGAAGAGGAAGAGGAGTAGTACGACGGAGGTGGCGTTAACGGCGGAAGACGAAAGGATTCAGAGAAGAGAGGGTGTTTTGGTGTGCCTGGCCGTGTCTCCCATAAAAACGGCACGGAAGCTCCGCCGTAGTAATAGATTCTCGACGATGAGTTGACCTGCGAGTTATCCTTTACGACCACCTTCGAGGATCTTTCTGACATTGTCATTAAATGTTTTTGTAAGATGTTCGAAGTGACCTAGCAAAACACCTTCTCTTGGATATGTCTTGAGTCAGATTTTATCAGAACTGAACTACAAAAATGGAAAGAAAATGGAAAAATGGAATTGCTAGATCCGAAGACGACGAAGCTTCTTGAGATATGAAAGAGAGACAAAGACGCATCTATTTTTGGAACAACGATGCTCTGTTAGTGTAAGAGAAGTTTGCGGAAGAATTAAAGGATCTCTATATGCATGGAGTGTGCAAGCAGGCACATGGCATGACTCATGTGATTATATTATCATTTTTTCTTTTCTTTTTGTATTATCTGAATTATTTTCTGTGTTTTTCTATTGGTATTTCACATGGGTGATCATAATATAGCATATATATAAGATAGTCGATAATAATTGCAGAGGGCAAGAAATGGTTAGATAATAAATGAGTGGGGCGATATACTGTTCAATGTGTATGCAATACACTAAATGCACCAATTGTGATTTTTGAAACTAATAAAATTTTATATACAATGATATAAAGATTTTTTATCTATACTATATCTGTTCTTTAAAAAATATTAGTTGAGATCATTTAACATGGAAACAATTAGATATACATGTATATATTATAAGTTCTTAATTTACGTATTTTTAAGCTGATTTTTTATTTTACTATAAATTATGATAATTTTTATATCAATGAATTGATAATTTTACATAGTTTATAAAAATTCACATACGGTTTTACTTATATCACTTAAATTATTTTTCGAAAATTCATGTTTGACGGTTTTATTTATACAACAGTGAAAATCTCAAGTAATTTTTGTTGTATTATTATATAATATTGTTGATTTCAGATTCAAAACTTATATTTTCTATTATAAAATTATTAATGAATCTTTAATCTGACTAAAAGATTATGTGTTTTAGCTATCATATAAAATAAACTAATGGAATATGGTACACCTAATGCAGTAGGATCCTAACTTCTTTCTACTATTGATTGAACCTTCAAATCAAGGAACTCCTACTGGTGGTAGCTATATTTTGATTATTTTCTTGAAAATTTTGTTTGCTAATTTAAAATAAAAACCGCTGTCGCTATTAATTTCGTCGAAAATGATATACTATAAACGTGTATGATACAAAAGAGGTTGTGGCTCGTATAAGTCTGGACCGTTGGATGTACAGTTGAGCCGTATTAATGAATAGAAGATGCCGTTCGTGGTGCATAGTTTTCGTACTGATATTTTGCTTCAATTCGATAGAGAAACATCAAGACAAAGTTAGTTAGAAAAAAATATAAGGCGAAGCTTCTCCTATTTATTTAATACATATACGGGCTTTTTTGCAGAATTGACCTATAACTTAAAGTCAAACACAAAACTAACCTCTTTTTTTTTTTTTGAAAATTGGTTTTGCCCTATTCACCCCACAAGTTCATATAATTTACGAAAATGCCATCAATTTTTTTTTTCTTTTTTTTTTCGAAAATGACATTTTTACTCTCTCACCCTCATCATCTTCAAGTAATTACAAGATTGTCATTGTCATCAATACCACAACCACCATGAACAAC
>NC_027751.1:51108833-51112255 GCF_000695525.1 Brassica oleracea var. oleracea
CTAAAAGCCTAGTGAAATTACATCTCAGCCCCTTGTGACCAAACAAAAAAACAGAAGCCATTTTTATGAATATAGCCCTAGTAAATCGTCTGAGTCGTCTGAGATGTTGGAAGTCGTCTGGACGACTGAAGTGTAAGTCGTCTGGTACCGGTTTATTTTAAAAATAATTTATAAATCTTGTAAAAAAATATTTTGATGCGTGAAAAATAAAAATCAAGTAATTATAAACAGTTTTAAGTGATATAAATTAAGATATGATAAAATTGATTTGTTTTGAAGATAGATGAGTGGAAGTAGTGAATCATGAAATACTTTGGTTTAGGAGTTTGGCAAACATATGTTGTAGTATTGTATGTATTGTTAGGGTTAGATTTTGGAAAACTAAAATGTTTTTTTCAAAAATTAGTTTTCACCTATATGTGTTTATTTATGTGTATAGTAAACACTTTTCAAGTTTGATTTGATTTTATGAAGTCTTTAATTAGATAATTAAGTTTAGGGGTTATGTTTAGGGTGTGGACGACTTATATTTCAGTCGTCTGTTGAATAATTTACTCGGACGACTTACATTTCAGTCGTCTGGTGAAGAAATTAAAACAGACGACTTACATGTAAGTCGTCCAGAAGAGTTTAATATTTTTAGCGGGAAATTAAATATTTTTAGCGGGAAACTAAAATAGAAGATTTTCCAGACGACTTACAAGTAAGTCGTCTGGTTTAAATTATTTAAGCGGGAAAATATTTTTTTTAAAAAATTTTAGGCGGGAATATTTGGACGACTTACATGTAAGTCGTCTGTTTTAATTTCTTCACCAGACGACTGAAATGTAAGTCGTCCGAGTAAAATGATCCGGTTAGGTTAAAACGTACATTGGTAAAATTAAAGGTTCGGTACGATGTGGACGACTGAAATATACGTCGTCCAGGTAAATTATTCAACAGACGACTGAAATATAAGTCGTCCACACCTTAAACATAACCCCTAAACTTAATTATCTAGTTAAAGACTTCATAAAATCAAATCAAACTTGAAAAGTGTTTACTATACACATAAATAAACACATATAGGTGAAAACTAATTTTTGAAAAAAACATTTTAGTTTTCCAAAATCTAACCCTAACAATACATACAATACTACAACATATGTTTGCCAAACTCCTAAACCAAAGTATTTCATGATTCACTACTTCCACTCATCTATCTTCAAAACAAATCAATTTTATCATATCTTAATTTATATCACTTAAAACTGTTTATAATTACTTGATTTTTATTTTTCACGCATCAAAATATTTTTTTACAAGATTTATAAATTATTTTTAAAATAAACCGGTACCAGACGACTTACACTTCAGTCGTCCAGACGACTTCCAACATCTCAGACGACTCAGACGATTTACTAGGGCTATATTCGTAAAAATGGCTTCTGTTTTTTTGTTTGGTCACAAGGGACTGAGCTGTAATTTCACTAGGCTTTTAGGTTAGTTTTGCATTTGATTCAAGTTTGGGTATAAGTTTGAGGTTAAAATCAAGTTGTGAGTTAGTTTTGGCAAAAACCCCTACATATATACGTTACTCTACACGTAATGTGTAAGTAGACATGCATAAACTGATAGAAGTTTATTATAAGCAACGGTCTAGACAATTGTTCAGGCCAGGATCAAAAACTAAAATGTTTAGGCACTTTCTAACATATTTTAATCGGTTCTGATATAGTAGTTATTACTTGTTTTATAGACGGCTAGATATAGGTTCAAGAGAGCACTTGGTTAGGTGTTGTAGGCTCAATATTTGTTGTCCTTATTGAGAGGATGTGTAGGCTATAGATTATAGACTTCGTAACGACTTGTTATGTATTTTAGACATTATTTAACTCTATCAATATGTCTAATCAACAATAGCATCATGCCTCATTTTGTGCAATTATTTATAATAAAATAAAAACTTAGGTACAAATAAGATTAACAAAAAGGACCTTTAACTTGAACCATATTGAGATCAATGGGTTCGTACGCTGTAATGAGTTCGTTTCGACTCGATTGCAGCCATTGATCATGGTCGTATTACGCATTACTAAACTTTCATTGTTGATACGGGATCAGACAAAATAAGATAATGGATGTAATGTTCAATCTATTTACGGAAGTGACTCCAAAAAAATAAAATAAAAATCATAACATAGAAAAAGACATGGTGGTTGTGATCATTATATGTACCTAAAATCAATATAACAATTATTCTGCTCATTTGCTAGACGATGTGATGTGCCTTTATATATTTACATTTTTAACCCGTTTTTCACGTTTTAGGTCGTCAAGAGTTGATACTATCGATTTAAAAATACATTTTTGTTTGTTTCGGTTTAAATATAAGAGTTTTGAAGATTTAAACACTAAAATGAGGAGTATTTTTTCTTAAATACACTTAGAAATGAAGTAATATTTTCGTTAATACAAGAAAAGTATGGGCTTATCACTTACATACAGCCCATTAGTATACGACCGTCGGCAGGCTAAACGTCGTCGTTGGACTGATTGGTCCCTGCCGGCCCAAAGTTTACCTTTTTGTAAAGCTAAAAAAAAAACAGTGGGAACTGCAATTCCCAATATCTTTTCCGTTACCTCCGCAATCAACGGCCTAAATTAAGTAATCAGTCAACTATCCCATACAACCGTTCTCACGTGAACTTTTTATTACCAAACACCAGTCAATCTAAACAACCAATGAAAATAAGCCACGTCATCATCTACTTTCCCTCTCTTTCTGAGTGGTGTTAGTGTGACTAGCTAACGACTCGTTACCTTCAAAAAAGCTCTTTTTCTTTTTTAGCTTTCCCTCTCTCTCTTTTGTTTTGCTCTGTACAATAGCTATGATGATTACTGAGAAAGTGCTTCTCTTTATATCCCACAACAATTCATCTTTCTCTCTGTTGTAGCGGTGGAGATGGCAGAGGAGGAGCATCGGGATCCTGTGGAGATCCATGAAACCGGGTCACAGAATTTCGACCCGGTTAGTGTTTCTCAAGTGCCCGGGATAAGGAGAGTGGGTTTGAGAGCTGAGATCGATACTTCTCCTCCGTTCGGTTCGGTTGAGGAGGAGGTGATCCGGTTAGGTGGTCGTGGGTATTGGGTTCCTTTCAAGCTCGAAGATAACTACGTAAGTTTTGATTCTTTCTCTGTTTTCTTCTAGTAGTTCATTGATACGTTATGCATTGTATACTCACAGTTGATGCTTTGATGATATGTGACCATGTGTCCATTGTTCTTTAAAAGTGAAGTTGAGTATAGTGTCCATTGTTGAGTATAGACTTGTGACACCCGTCACCTCCTATATGGAGGACAGCGTGTCACCCCCGACGTGTCATCATACAACAATGTGACACCCGTCTCCCTGACACTAAGGACGACGGGCCACCAACAAT
>NC_027751.1:51117583-51134390 GCF_000695525.1 Brassica oleracea var. oleracea
GGTTACCTAGGGCGTTTATCGGTGGTGGCAAGCTGAACGTGATCACGGCACACGGTTGCTCCGGCGACGAGCTCAGGTGAGCTTTCTCTCTCTTTCTCTCTCTCTCTCTCTCTCCCTCTCTCTCTCTTTCTCTTTAAAGAAGTTGGGGATGGTGGAGATGGTGGGAGTGGTGGGGATGGTGGAGATGGTGGAGATAGTGGGGATAGTGGAGGTGGGTCATTACAAGACTTTCATGATTGCTGTCAAAGTTTGTGAATTTGGGTAGAAATTTTCATGTCTTCTGTGTAATTGAGTACTTTTTTTTTTTTTTTTTTTTTTTTTTTTTGTAACTGAACTATCTCTCTTTCGTTGAAGAGGAAGTAGAACATGGAAACTTATATAATTCTCCACAAGTGTAACAAGAAATTGAGAAATCATATTTATAAAGAAAAATTTTCATGTCTTCTGTGTAATTGAGTACTTCATCACTGAAAATTGAAATTGAGCTATTGAGTTTCATATTATAAAAGGTTTTGGAGCTTGTCGCAACATATATGTAAGTTGTGGATATCATCAAGGGCGTCTAGAGTGTTAATTCTGCCTCTAAGTTTGTGATTATTGTTTTTATGACTTTGATGTATGCCCTAATCTTCTAAAAATTGGTTATAGCGGAAATGATTTTCTTAAAATTCGATTTATGCCATTCAAATCAGTTTACACCATTGTCAATCGATTTAAATTGGTCTTTAATCAAGCAATAGAGTTAGTACAAATCTATAAATATGTCTAGCTTCTTTCTTTTTGTATTTCTAATTTTTATGATTCATCAAAATAACTTTATAATTAGACACTAAAATATCTAATATAAATATAAAATATATAAAAATATATCATTATTTTTAAAGCCGTCTAAGCTCCGAATAATAATCTGCCTAGTTAGTACCTAGCGGTTTCTTGAATATTGATGCATTGTATATTCAGAGGTTATTTTTTTATAAATTTGGATTAGTATTTGAAAATATGATTCTTTTGTATATGTTGGTCTTTGCAAATTGATCAGAATGGAGTGGGAGAGTTTGACATAAAGAGAATGGAAGAGCATGCAGCTGAGCTAGAGAAGGATCTGATAGTGAAAGAGCTAGAAACTCTAGACGTTCTAGAAGCACTAGGATCCACCAAGAGGATCGTCGAAGACTTGAAACGCCAGCTTCACCAAGAGTCCTTGAGATCATCAGCTGAGCAGATCAAAGAGATGAACAACGACGACCACAGCCCCATCTCATCATCTCCCGATCTAATCTTGACGGAACTAAAGCAGGCGAAGATAAACCTCGGTAAAACCATGGACGATCTCGTGATGATCCAGTCCTCCGTCGAGTCTCTGAACAAGAAAATGAAAGAAGAGAAAGAGTTTCTTAACAAGCTTACGTACGAAACACCAACGGTTGATGAAAAGGGTTTGAACAATCAGAGCAAGAAGTGTCTGAGAACGGCGGAGATGAGGCTCGTTGCTGCTAGGAAGATGGAGGAAGCTGCTAGAGCTGCTGAGGAGCTTGCTATGGCTGAAATAACAATGTTGTCATCATCAGCAGCCAACGGTGAAAGCGAGGAGGAGGATGAGTTTTGCTTTCCGGAGCCTCCAAGATCACCGTTTAGGACACCGAGAGGGTTTGGGAACGATCACGAGTCGAGAAGAGGGATGGTCTTGAAGAAGCTCGAGGAAGCTACGGAAGGGGTTAGAGAGGGGAAACAAGCTTTGGAAGATGCGTTGAACCGAGTGGAGATTGCTAACGAGAAGCAGCTCGCTGCTGAAACTGCCTTTCGAGGGTGGAGGAAACACTCGACACCACCGCCTCCTATGAATCAAACTCGCCGCTCTTTCTTCGGTCATTTAAACAAGAGGCATGAGCCAGCGGTGAAGTCTAACGTCTCGATGCGTGATGTTCTAAGGCGTAAGCAAGACGTTGTTGTTGTTGACCCCGAGAGGCAGAGTCTTGAAGGAGAGACACCGAGGCGGCATGTGAATTTGAGCCAGATGTTGAAGGAACTGAAGCAGGATGTGAAAGAGGAGGTGCGTGAAGAGAAACGGTTTGTGACGCAAAGGAGGAAGTTTGGGTTCATTCACATTACACTTCCTATGCACAAGCAGAGTAAGAAAAAATCCAGCCTATAATAAAACAACATCTTCAATTGTTTATGTTTGGTTCTTATGTCATGTGTTTGTTTGTAATTGGTTTTCATTTGGTATGATGTGTTGTGATTGGTGTTCATGTCTTTGTGTTTGTATTCAAGAGAATATATATATATATATATATACAATTAGTCTTGAATACTGATAGAATCTAACAAATTCTTCAAAAAAACAAGCAGATTTTTAGAATAAAAGTGCAGTGCAATCAAATTGGAGAATTTTGATTGCTGATTAAGCATTTATTTAAGGGTGGAAATATATAAACTAATTAAACTGAACCAACTTAACCAAGACCAAACCAACAACGTTTATAACTCAATTCGTTTTAATGAGAAAAAAAAAGTTTGTAATCAAACACAAAAAATCGGTTTTAGTCTAACTATAATTAATTAATTATCTATTTATAATGTTGATCAAATAATAATTTATTCTTACTTGTATTTATAATGTTGATCAATGAACCAAACCGAAATCAGCAAATCGGATTTTGAAATAATAATAATAAACCTTTTAATGACATGGCAAGAATGGGCTGACTAGGCAATATTGAGTCCACGTCAGCAGATCTCTTATCATTCTATCTCTTGACGTTAACCCAATCTTCTTTGTCTGCGTTGAAGAGAGGAAGAAGAAGAAGCTAAGATCCCAAAGCAGAGTATTATAACAACAACACCTCTCTGAAGAAGCCAGCCCTGTGATTTTCTGGGCGATCGGGAAAATGTCAATCCTTCAGCTCTCTAGCTCTTCTCTTTCCTTCCTCTCTCCGAGAAAATCTCTGTCTTCGTCTTCGAAGTCTTCCCGGACAATTCGCTCTTCCCTCGAGGGTACTTATCTCTAAACCTTTAAATTTCGTAAATTTGATCCATTTTCGATGAAGTCTCGGCAGTTTCTTATGTGGGTATTTGGAGAATTGCGAAATTGATACATAAAGTTTGCTCCTTTGTAACACTCGAATTGACTTTTTTTTTTATTACTCTGTTCAACATGTTATAGCTGGTTTCAATGCTAATCTGAGGTGGAAATTTAGATTTGTCAGTTTGTTCAGCAAAAGGATGATACATTAGTTCTTGTTTTTGTTGTTGGTTTCTATATAGTCTTTCTCATGCTTCTTAGAAGTAAAGTATAATGCTTTATTGTTGTTGGTTTTGCCCTGTATTGAGTATGATCTTGGATGTGCAGAAGCTTATGTGGCTTGTGTAGTTCTTAGCTTCTTATTGTGATTTGAATTCACTATTGTGCAGGAACCACTGTAACCGAGCGGAAAGTGTCTGCAACCACCGAGCCTCTTCTTCTGAGAGCTGTCAAAGGTGAAGTTGTTGACAGACCTCCGGTTTGGCTTATGAGGCAAGCTGGGAGGTACATGAAGGTAAAAGCACTAAGCTAGCTTCCATTTACAAACTCATAATGCGTTTTTACCTGAATGTCAATTCTTAATATGGTGAACAGAGTTATCAAACTCTATGTGAGAAGTATCCTTCTTTCCGGGACAGATCAGAGAATGCAGACCTTGTGGTGGAGATTTCTCTCCAGCCCTGGAAGGTGTTCAAGCCAGATGGGGTGATTCTGTTCTCAGACATTCTCACACCTTTGTCTGGAATGAACATTCCTTTCGACATTGTCAAAGGCAAAGGTCCAATCATCTTCAACCCGCCGCAGTCAGCTGCTGATGTGAGTCAAGTCAGAGAGTTCGTACCAGAGGAGTCTGTTCCATACGTTGGAGAAGCACTCAAGAGATTAAGAAACGAGGTAGTAACAATGATATACTAAAGCAGCAAATCCTCTTAAGCTACTTAATCTGAAGACTATGTTTTGTTTCAGGTGGGGAATGAAGCTGCTGTTCTTGGTTTTGTTGGAGCTCCATTTACTCTATCCTCTTATGTTATTGAAGGTGGCTCATCTAAGAACTTCACACAGATCAAAAGATTAGCTTTCTCTCAACCCAAGGTGAGTTATTATTTATTACTAATTTAAAAACATTTTTTTGGTTAATATATTATCTCAGATGGTGAAAGTTTTTTCTTTATTCTCAGGTTCTACATGCTTTACTCCAGAGGTTCACAACCTCAATGATCACTTACATACGCTATCAAGCGGATAGTGGAGCTCAAGCTGTTCAAATCTTTGATTCATGGGCCACTGAGCTTAGCCCTGTGGATTTCGAGGAGTTTAGCTTACCTTACCTTCAACAGATTGTGGAAACTGTGAAACAAACTCACCCAAACCTACCTTTAATACTGTATGCAAGTGGTTCAGGAGGTTTACTAGAGAGACTGGCTAGGACCGGTGTGGATGTTGTTAGCTTGGACTGGACTGTGGACATGGCTGAGGGAAGGGACAGGCTGGGAAGAGACATAGCGGTTCAAGGAAACGTGGACCCTGGAGTTTTGTTCGGATCCAAAGAGTTTATCACAAGCAGGATTGAAGATACTGTGAAGAAAGCTGGGAGAGATAAGCACATTCTGAACCTGGGGCATGGTATTAAAGTTGGAACTCCTGAAGAGAATGTTGCACACTTCTTTGAGGTTGCTCAAGGAATTAGATATTAAGAGAAGATTGTACACATTCTCTGGCATTATTATGCCTTGTTCTTCACTTTTGGTTGTTCAATTTTTGTTTGTGTAATTTTATGTTTGTATTTTAATATTTTAACAGATTTTCTTTTTGAAGATTATTTGGAAGAGAATAGTGACTAACGTGCCTGGGATGTTCTCATATTCATATACAGAGACTCGAAGTTTCCAATTATTTCAAACTTTTAGAGATTCTAGAAAATTGGTGACTAAAAATAGTATGTTAATAGAATAATAGTTAATCATATTAGAAAGGGTATGTAATGTTTTACTGTTTCTTAAACTATCTTTCCTCCTTGACCTCCTAATCTCCTTTTGTGAGACCATCTATTGAACCTACAAGCGTTCACCTCTTGATGCCTAGAGAATTTGGATATGATGTATTATTATATACATATGCTAAGGCCATGATTATCGCAAGTAAGTAGAAGGATTTTCAGGTGGTGGATCCCATTTTTTTTATTAAAACCGGTGATAGAGGAAAAGAATTAAGGATCGACTTTGGTGAGATTTTTGAACTGTTTGCGGGCCCCCCTGACACGTGGTGGCCCGCGATTGATTTTTTTTTTTAATTTTTTTTTTTTTTAAATCAGAGAAAACAAAAAAGAAATTAAGAAACCCAAAATTCATACCTACCGATAATCATGGCCTAAGGTTATTCTTGAATCTTGGGTTTGTAACAACAATGGAGAGGCTAAGGAAGGTTATCCTTGGGGAGGGATGAGGTGTAACAACGATGGAGACGCTAAGGAAGATTATTCTTGGATTATAACAATTACAGAGAGTATATAACTAAGATCATGTTTATCGCAGTAGCTTAAGTGGGTTGGTTAGGGTATTTTGTAATTAAAAGAAAAGAAAAAAGGAAAAAAAAAGAGAATGAGTGTACCTTAATTAAGCACTAGAAAGGTCGTTGCTTCTGTTGCTTTTCATCTTTTGTTTCAATCTCTCTCTCTTTCTGTTTCTCTTCTCTCTGGCCCACTTAATTTCGCTTCATTATGGCTCACTTAAGAGACCTTTAAAGGGTTTTAGCAATAAACATGCTCTAAGTAGCTTATCATCTATATAAAATTTATATATTTAGTTTTTTTTTTGTCATCAATTTTTACAGACTCATATAGACTATGTAAACCAAACTGGGTGATCTGCATCCATGTGAACAACGTAAGACGGTTACTTCCTATCTCTACGGGCTAGACTATCCGCCATTGTGTTAAGCGTCTGTGGAACATGGATAATTTCTGATCGCATGAAACTCTCTTTCAGAGTCTTGAAATCTTCTAAATAATATGTAAACGCTGGCCATTCTTCTGGTTCTGAAACCATATTCACCAATTGAGAACAATCCGTTGCAAATGTAACCTGAAATTGACGTAGATTTCTCATACATTCCATTGCCCAGAGTATCGCTTCCATCTCCGCATGAAGAGGAGAGAGGCTAGCCCGAACATTCCTCGCCCCAATAGACCATCAAAACCTGCTAGCGTAGTAAGCCATCCTTGTCCGGAAAAGATATCACCCTCTTTCCAAGAACCATCTGTAAAACACCATCTACCCAGAATTGTCGGCAAAGACGTAACCACAGTTCGTGGTTCTGTTCTCTGCTCCTTTAAAACCTGAGTCTCCGCCCAAAGTGTAGATTATTTTTTCTGCCAACTTGAGCATATCCATGGGGTCAATGTCCAAATTACTAAAAACTTTGTTATTACGGTCTTTCTATATATACCATAGAATCCAAACAAACTGATGATTCTCCATTTGTGGTAGAACTCTCCAGAAGACATGATCCATATTTGTGAAAAGAGATTTTGTTGGAAAAGAGACTTTGTTTGATGATCCATATAAATTTAGTTTTCTTATTTGATTGGATTTATGCTGGCTGGGTACTTGAATATCCATTTTTATTAATATCTGAACGATTAGCTCTATGGAGTGCAAAAAATCACAAAATAAAGATATGAATAAAAAGTGAATGACATATGATTTATTTTTAAGGTTGTCTGCTAGACACTGCTACCTGCTTAGACTAATAATCTTACCGACATTAACATTTCAGGTAGTTTTCCTTTTAGCCCTTTTGTTTAGGTAGGAAAAATTTAAGGTTATTTGGTACTTGGTAGTCTTATCACTTTCTTACAAGTTAATTTAGAAAGTACACAATTTTTTTCAAAACTCTCTCACACAAGTAAATTTTTGTTTAAAAAAAAATAATTTACACAATTATTAGTGGGTGTGATGCCAGTCCTCAGTTGTAGAAGAATAGAAACTTGTTATAAGAAGAGTGAAAATGGCAAAAGTCGTGGACCTCATCGTTCCAACTCAGGATCTTTAACTTTTGACCGCATTACTTATATCATTAGAATAAAAAACTTTTTAAAACGGTTGAAAATAATTTATAATAATAAGAGTTGAAAACCCATGTTTCTTCTATTTCCTTCCCCAAAGACCAGACCGGGAGTGTAGACCTTATATGCAAATTGTGTGGACGTATAGAGAAGCGAATAAAAGAGCGTCTTTCATTGTTCAAAGTGTCACAAAGTATGGTCTAACGCAGTCCTATGTTGCAACATGTCATCCGGAATGGCTGTTTGAATTTTTTTGTCAATGAAATTCGTGGCCTCTAACCTGCGTGTTCGGGTGTGAGGAGAGTCCTGGGTTTGGACGTTAGAAGTTGCTTGTTTGGTTGTATGGCTTTTCAATAGCCCTCTGTTTTGTTTGGTCTGTGGGATGGCATTATGCTTATTTGCCCTTAGTAGATAATAATCTTAAAAGGCGTTCTTAGTTTAGTTCAGTAGATTTCCAAAAATGGGTACTTAACATGTACTCTTGTAGATTCGACCTGATTCTCTAAATAATACTATTAATTTATGTCTTCAGTTTGTTAAATGTTAGAATGTAGTAAATTATGTTTTGTGACTTGTTTCGTTATACAGGAAGAAAAAACCTTACTTATAAATACAAAGTTAAATTTCAAAAGATTTCCTTAAAAACCATTACAAATGTATTGAAAGTGGCATCGTTTTGTTGTAGGTAAATTAGTATTTTCTCTATTAAAAAATATGTATGATGTTTAGACAAATGTACAACTATTAAAATTATTTAATTTAAAATATTATTAAAATAGAAAATTAAAATTATTTAATTAATTACAAAATAGCTAATAAAATGTTATTGATTGCATGTTTTCTAATAAAATTACTTAGAAATATGAAAATATGTTACATATTTAAACATCAAAACTATCTTAAAACCTTTCGAAACATTTTACATTTTATAACTTAGGGAGTATTATCTAATCAAAGAAAAGGTAGTATAAGTACAAAAAGTTAGTAATATATTTCGGCTACATTACGTATATATATCTAAACACTAGATTTCGTAATCCACTTTTGTAAAGGTATCCGTATATCGTAGATCTCTATGTTGTCGTCTTCTTTCTATTAAGCTTTTACTATATTTTTATTATTCACCTTTTTCTTCTTTTTCTTCTTCTTCTTCTTCTTTGTTGTTGTTTATTTTTTATTTCTTGAGTTTATTTTCGTTACAAATGCGTTATTCTTGTTGGACTCCGGAGCAAATACAACGACGAAGGAAAGAAATTTATATTTTCTGGTAGTATATAAAGATATTCTTTTTTTTTTTTTTTTTTTTGTCGTCATATATAAAGATATTCTTATTACCAAAAAAGAAAAAGAAAAGTCAAATTAATTAGTTTTGGTGTCATTATTATTTATTTTGTTGTCAAGTGAGGTCATTATTATTAATTTATATCTAATGACTCATACACTCAGACTCTACGAACTTTCCATAAACTCCATTGACTTTTTTCTAATTTTTTTCTGACCATCGTTTCATTTTCATATTACTTCGCTTTATCTTCTCTTTCTCATGTTTATACACTAAGCTGTTTTTCTCCGCCCGAGTTTCAGTGAGTTTTCTTCTCTTCATCTCTAAAACTAATCACCATTGTGTCAATTAATTGCACCACCAAACCATTTTAAGGTGCTTTCAGTTTCGCCTCGATATCTTTTAGTTTCTCTCTGCCCGTGAAATTTCATATTTTTCGATTAACAAGGTACCATCTTGTGACACACGGACTAAAAGCATAGGTTTTTCTCCGTTACTTACAACTCGAAAACTATTTCCTGCATTTACGATGATGTATTGATAAAAGTATACCAATGATGAAAATTGAGATTACTGAAGCTATATATTATGTTTACCATGGAGAAGATCAGAATCTTTTAGTCAATCATAAAATTTTGGGTATTTTAAAGCCTTAATGTTTTCTTGTTTGGAGTTCGGCTTTGAGGAAAGCTAAGATAGTAGGGATGCCTAACAATTGTATTTACTGTCTCATTTATCATTGCCATGCTTAGAATGTAATTAAAGCATTCATTGGTGGAATTAAGAGTATCCAGTACAAGATTTTGTTCTTAGTACTAAGCAGTAATTTGATATTGTGGTGCTTCAGTTTCAGTCTCCATGTTGTCTTCATTCCTTTGGTTACTTTTCTTGAAAAATATATTGATTTGGTGTTATGATCTTCTCTTTTTTCTATGATATGTAGACGTCTTGATAATATATCACTTTCATACAAGTGAGCTCTTGAGGTGTATTCAAATGGTTGATCTTAAAGAGGGGATGCCAGTCTCCTCATCTTCATCCTCCCCATCATCATCTTTGCCACTATCAACAATGCAAATAGATGTAGAAATGTGGAAGATTGCTGAGGAAAGGGCTCAGGAGATACTAAACACCATCCAACCAATCTGTGTTGCAGACAGAAGTAGGAATGAGATCTTCGCTTATGTCCAAACCCTTGCCAGGGATCGTCTTGGAACTGAGGTTAGTAACTTGGTGCTCCAGTTGACTTGCTTGGCTTTCTGTTTTGTTTATTAGATAAACCTACAACGACATTTATGGTGACTAGTGTAACTTATGATTGATGGCTTATACGTATTTAGATTTGGAGTCAGGATTATTGTATTGTGACCCTAAATCATCCTACATGCATATGGTTAATATGTTTTTTTAATCGCTATTAATGTGGTATTGTATGTACTAGGTCTTTAATTTTGGTTCAGTGCCATTAAAAACCTATCTCCCAGATGGAGATATTGATCTGACAGTCCTAACTCCTCAAGATAAGGAGGAGGACTTGGCTAAAGCATTGCTCAGTATTCTTGAAGCTGAAAGCGGAGAATCTAACTTCCATGTTACTGATGTTCAGTATGTCCCAGCACAGGTTTGCTTGGTTCCTTTTAGATTTTGAATATATTTTTGTTGTCCTCAAGAAAACTCATTCCATGCTTATACTTGTAGGTCAAGGTCATAAAGTGCAAGATCAAGAACATTGCTGTAGATATCTCCTTTAATCAAATGGGAGGACTATCTGCTTTATGTTTTCTGGAGCAGGTAAGCCCCTTAGCTCTTCCATGACCCATCTATACTCAACTGGTTTTGGTAAATCTTTGATTTGGTTTCTTTTGTTAGGCTGACCAAATTTTTGGGAGAGACCACCTGTTCAAACGTAGCATCATTTTGATCAAGGCTTGGTGCTATTATGAGAGCCGTATACTCGGTGCCAACACTGGATTGATTTCAACATATGCATTGGCAGTACTAGTCTTGCATATTATCAACATAGGTTATCCATCACTGTCTGGCCCTTTAGCGGTGAGATTTTCTTTTAAAAAAATATGATCTTATTTTGGTGTAGCTTTCAAGATTAACATATGGTATCTATTATCATCAACAGGTACTGTTTAAGTTCTTGGATTACTATGCATCATTTGATTGGGGTAAGAACTGTGTCACGGTCCATGGTCCTGTCCTGATATCTTCTCTTCCAGATATGACCGGTAAGGATGCTGAACTTCTCTTATGTTTTCCTTTATTTTGAGATTTAACTTGTTGCTTTCTGTAGAAACCGAGCATCATGAAGTTGTCTTGAACGAGAAGTTCGTTAGAGAATGCATGGAGTCATATTCGTTTTCAACTAAAGCTGTTGAAGCAAACGGCCGTCATTTTCCTGTGAGGTATTTCAACATAGTGGATCCTTTGAAACACAGTAACAACCTTGGCCGTAGTGTGACACAAGGTACTCTCATTGATCAAAATATTTAAAATAACACAACATGAAAAAAGAAGCTCATGATTGTTGTCTCTCTTTTTGTGTTATCTTGTTAGGCAATGTGCAACGTTTAAAACATGCTTTTACTCTAGGAGCTAAGAAGCTCAAAGATGTGCTTACACTGCCTAGAGAAACCATGGGCTGGAAACTTGAGAATTTCTTTGGTAATTCACTGGAGAGAAACGGTAAGGGACAAAGACTAGACGTGGATGAACCTATCACGGCTTTTGGCACTGGAAGATCAGAATTATCTGAGCTCAGAGGAGATTTTGAAAGATACTTCCAGAGTCTTGTATATGGGAAGTGGTTTCATGGTGAGACTCATTTATGGATCCCTCAGGGTCAGGACACAAGTTCTTGGGACACTGTGAATGGCCAAAATAATGGTTTCTATTGGAGGAATGTGAATGGAGCAACCTCGTTGCAGAACATGGGAAGATCAAGAGGAACAGGCACTTTCTTTCCTGAAATGGTACATTCACCACTACCTAGTCTTTAACTTAGTATTTGAATTTTTTTTTTTAAATATTTCTGAATTTGTATGAGTTAATGGTTTTGTTTATACTATTTACAGGGACAACAATCTTATACAGACGGGTTCGGTAGCCAACCGAGGACAGTGAAGTCATTGCCTTCAGGGTCTCAGTCTTAACTTTTTAAACAGAATATTTAAATTGATCTCTTGCATAATAACTTAGGTTTAAACAATGACAAAAATTTATTTTTGCAATGGTTGCTAAACATGAATTTCAAGAGGTTGAAGCAGATGCTTCTTTTCAGGATTGTAATTGACTTTTATGTTCATTTAAAGATCTCTTGGACAGAAGCAAGATTCATGCTAATTAGATTTAGTAATGACACTGAATCTGATTAGCTCTAGCAAACAGAAAAAATCCAAAAACAAAAAGAGAATATCTAAATAGGATATTGTAATATTATTACATTGCCATGACGCTAGCTTAGAAAGTCAGAGCATGTTTATCCCTAAGAGCACCCACAAAAAACAAATCCTTAACAACAACTTTTAAAATATTTTATTATTTTTTTCTATTTTCCGTCCGAATTTAAAAAGAAAAAAAAAAGATTGGCTAATCGTGGGTTCCTATGCGGCGATGGAGTCCGCACATAGTAAAGAGGCTGTCAGAAAAGAGATCCGTAAATTGGGATTTCAAAAGGCAATTGTGGCACAGATTCTTAAATATTTGAGCTCCACATATTATTATAATAATTTGTTGTTAAGGATTTGTTGTTAAGGATTTGTTGTTGTGGATGCTCTAAGAAACCCATTTTGGTTTTTTAGGTTTTTTTTTGTCTAAAAAAAAATTTAAAAGCAAACCAATTGCGGACCGCCACGAGTCAGTGGGGCCCACAAACAGTGTAAAAAACTCACTAAAATTAGTTTTTAATTAGTAATTTTTGTAACCGATTCTTAAGGATTTTGTAGGGGTCCACGCACTAAGAACCTCACTGAAAACCCCGGATAAAGATGCTTTTAGAAGAAGAGTTCTAGTTTGGTGTGAAAGAGACGTTCCTCTCACTCGTTAGTGGATAGTCGAGGGTCCACCAGAAATCTTATTAGAGCATCTCCATCGGTGAACCTCTTATTAGGATTCAAGTTTATAATTTTTTATTATTATTTTTTTTGTTTGATTTAAAAAAAAAATCGAACTAATCGCGGACCGCTACATGTTGTGGAGCTCGTAAAACAGTGATGAACTCGCCGGACGTAGGTTCACTGGAGAGAACTGAAGAGAGGCGGGTTCATCACTGTCTATTATTCTAATATATATTTTTTTTTTGGAATCTGTGTGAACTTTCCATAAATTCAGCAATGGGGTGGTCTCAGAAGAAGAGTTATATGTCTCTTTTCTTATCCACATCTGTTTTTGTACGATGACGATATACTTTGAAAGCACTACGTCATCTCTCACCATCAGTATGTCTCGAGAACATGGCATATATCTAGGAGGATTTGTAATAGAATTATTATCATGAAGTTTAAGTTAATTTGACATTTTACCAAAAAAAAAAAAGGTGAAGTTTAAGTTAGCCAATGGCGTTTTCATGGAACTCGTAATCCGTTGGTCGTAAACTTCATCCGCCACTGATTATATCATATCCGCCATTCTCTATGAAAGACACCGATAATTTGAAATATTAAGTTAACTAGAGTTTGATAATTAAAAGAGATTTAGCATGATTTGAGAAATTATCAAACGATATTTGCTCAATTTATATGCGTATTCCTTATTTTTCTTTTTTCAGTGTAAGAGGCGGCATATCCCAAGTTAGGTAATTATTTTAGTGTTACTAGGAGTTAATCCGCGCTACGCGCGGAGCTATTTTGATTTTCAAATTTTAACTATATAGTTTTTTTTTACATTGTATTCTGAACAACAACAAAATTCTAAATTTATTTGTTAAATTGTATATTTACTTATTATTCATTTTACTAAACATTTTTTTCAGAGAGATGTTTAATTTAGTTTTTTAATTTTTTAATTGTATTTTACCTATTTTTTATTTTTTCTTATATTGTATATTTATTTATTTTAATTTTCTTCCTTTTATACCAAATAATAGTATTATGATAGAGGTTTAATGTGATATTTGTATTTCTTATATTGTATGCTTGTTTTACTTGTATTGTATATTTACTTATAAAATATTTGAAAATAATAAAAATGTAAAACTATGAATTTTTCAAATAGATGTTTAATGTAGTGTTTCTATTTCTTATATTGTATATTTACTTATTATTTTTTATGTTTTATATTTACTTATTGTTATATTATAATAAATGTTTAATGTAATATTTTTATATTGTATATTTACTTATTATTTTTTATGTTTTATATTTACTTATTGTTATATTATAATAAATGTTTAATGTAATATTTTTATATTGTATATTTACTTATTATTTATTTTTCTAAACATTTTTTTGATAGAGATGTTTAATTTAGTTTTTAATTTCTTAATTGTATTTTACCTATTGTTTATTTTTTTTTATATTGTATATTTATTTATTTTAATTTTCTTCCTTTTATACCAAATAATAGTATTATGATAGAGGTTTAATGTGATATTTGTATTTCTTATACTGTATGGTTGTTTTACTTGTATTGTATATTTACTTATAAAATATTTGAAAATAATAAAAATGTAAAACTATGAATTTTTCAAATAGATGTTTAATGTAGTGTTTCTATTTCTTATATTGTATATTTACTAATCTTTTTATTTTTCTTTTATATCAAATTGTAATATTACGATAGATGTTTAATGTAATATTTCTATTTCTTATATTATATATTTACTTATTATTCATTTTATAATATATTTTTCAGATAGATGTTTAATGTATTTTTTGGATTTCTTATATTGTATATTTACTTATTATTTTTTATGTTTTATATTTACTTATTGTTGTATTATAATAAATGTTTAGTGTAATATTTTTATATTGTGTATTTACTTATTATTTATTTAACTATACATTTTCACATATATGTTTAATTTACTTTTTCCATTTTATATATTGTATATTTACTTATTATAATTTTCTTGCTTTTATATCAAATGCAAATATTATGATAGATGTATAATTTAATATTTCTATTTATTATATTGAATATTTACTTATTATTTTTTTTTTCGCTGATGTGAACCCTCTATGGAGCCTCAAAAGGTCTCTTTTATTAGTATCTATTTCTACTATTATATATTTACTTATTGTGTATTTTTCTTTATATTGTTTTTTTACTTATTTTAATATTATGATAGATTTTTAATATAATATTTCTATTTTTTTAATTGTATATTTACTTATTATTTATTTTTCTAAACATTTTTTTGATAGAGATGTTTAATTTAGTTTTTAATTTCTTAATTGTATTTTACCTATTGTTTACTTTTTGTTATATCTTATATTTACTTATTTTAATTTTCTTGCTTTTATATCAAATGATAATATTATGATAGAGGTTTGAAGTAATATTTATATTTATTATATTGTATGCTTGTTTGACTTATTATGTATATTTAATTTTAAAATATCTGGAAATAAAAAAAATGTAAAACTATACATTTTTTAGATAGATGTTTATTGTAGGTTTTTTTATTTCTTATATTGTATATTTACTTATCTAACTGTTTTGCTTTTATAACAAATTGTAATTTTACGATAGATGCTTAATGTAATATTTCTATTACTTATATTATATATTTACTTATTATTTATTTTATTATATACTTTTCAGATAGATGATTAATGTATTTTTTGTATTTCTTGTATTGTATATTTACTTATTCTTTATTTTTCTTATGTTTTATATTTACTTATTGTAATATTATAATTAATGTTTAATGTAATATTTTTATATTATATATTTACTTATTATTTATTAACTATACATTTTTTAGATATATGTTTAATTTAGTTTTTTCAATTTTTATATTGTATATTTACTTATTGTTTATCTTTTCTTATTTCGTATATTTATTTATTCTAAATTTTTTGCTTTTATATCAATGATAATATTACGATATATATCTAATGTAATATTTTTATTTCTTATATACTATATTTACTTATTATTTATTTTTTATATATTTTATATTTATTTATTCTAATATTACGATAAATATTTAATATAATATTTCTATTTCTTATATTATGTATTTAGTTATTATTTATTCTACTATACATTTTTCAAATATATCTTTAATTTAGTTTTTTTATTTCGTTATTGTATACTTACTTATTATTTATTTTCCTTATATTGTATATTTACTTATTATTTTTTAATGCAATATTTCTATTTCTTATATTGTTTATTTACTTATTATTTATTTTTTCTTATATTGTAAATTTACTTATTATTTATTTTCTATTTTTTAAATAATAATGCAACGTGTCATCTTTTGGGAGAATTTTTTTTCGCTGATGCGGACGCTCTATGGAGCCTCAAAAGGTCCCTTTTATTTAGTTATTATTTTTTATTCTACTATAGTAAATATATACAATACAGGAAGAAATAAATAGTAAGTAAATATACAATATAAGAGATAAAAATGTTACATATTATAATAAGTAAAAATATGTGAAGAAATAAATAATTAGTAAATATAGTATATAAAAAATAAAAATATTACATTAAATATATATCATAATATTATCATTGATATAAAATCAAGAAATTTAGAAAAAGTAAATATACAAATATAAGAAATGAAAAACTATATTAAACATCTATTTGAAAAATGTATAGTTCTCTGTTTTTTCCTAAGGAAATATATATATTTACACAACCATACAATTTAGAATTTTGCCGTTGTTTAGAATACAATGTAAAAAAAAAACTATATAGTTAAAATTTGAAAATCAAAATAGCCCTGCGCGTAGCGCGGATTAACTCCTAAATAATTAATGTTTAATGTAATATTTTTATATTATATATTTACTTATTAATTATTTAACTATACATTTTTTAGATATATGTTTAATTTAGTTTTTTCATTTTTTATATTGTATATTTACTTACGGTTTATCTTTTCTTATTTTGTATATTTATTTATTCTAAATTTCTTGTTTTTATATCAATGATAATATTACGATATATATCTAATGTAATATTTTTATTTCTTATATACTATATTTACTTATTATTTATTTTTTATATATTTTATATTTATTTATTCTAATATTACGATAAATATTTAATATAATATTTCTATTTCTTATATTATGTATTTAGTTATTATTTATTCTACTATACATTTTTTAGATATATCTTTAATTTAGTTTTTTATTTCTTTATTGTATACTTAGTTATTATTTATTTTCCTTATATTGTATATTTACTTATTATTTTTTAATGCAATGTTTCTATTTCTTATATTGTTTATTTACTTGTTATTTATTTTTCT
>NC_027751.1:51134529-51138266 GCF_000695525.1 Brassica oleracea var. oleracea
TATACATTTTTCAGATATATCTTTAATTTAGTTTTTTAATTTCTTTAATGTATACTTACTTATTATTTATTTTCCTTATGTTGTATATTTATTTATTATTGTTTAATGCAATGTTTCTATTTCTTATATTGTTTATTTAGTTATTATTTATATTTCCTTATATTGTAAATTTACTTATTATTTATTTTCTATTTTTTAAATAATAATGCAGCGTGTCATCTTTTGGGAGAATTTGTTTTCGCTGATGTGCACGCTCTATGGAGCCTCAAAAGGTCCTTTTTATTAGTATAGATTATTATTTATTCTACTATACATTTTTCTGATATATCTTTAATTTAGTTTTTTTATTTTTTATTGTATACTTACTTATTATTTATTTTCTTTATATTGTATATTTACTTATTATTGTTTAATGCGATGTTTCTATTTCTTATATTGTTTATTTACTTATTATTTATTTTTCCTTATATTGTAAATTTACTTATTATTTATTTTTTTATTTTTTAAATAATAATGCAACGTGTAATCTTTTAGGAGAATTTGTTTTCGCTGATGTGGACGCTCTATGGAGCCTCAAAAGGTCATTTTTATTAAATGCAATGTTTCTATTTCTTATATTGTTTATTTACTTATTATTTATTATTCCTTATGTTGTAAATTTACTTATTATTTATTTCCTATTTTTTAAATAATAATGCAACGTGTCATCTTTTGGGAGAATTTGTTTTCGCTGATGTGGACGCTCTATGGAGCCTCAAAATGTCCATTTTATTAGTAGAGATTCTACTATACATTTTTCAGCTATATCTTTAATTTAGTTTTTTAATTTTTATTTTATACTTACTTATTATTTATTTTCCTTATATTGTATATTTACTTATTATTGTTTAATGCAATGTTTCTATTTCTTATATTGTTTATTTACTTATTATTTATTATTCCTTATGTTGTAAATTTACTTATTATTTATTTCCTATTTTTTAAATAATAATGCAACGTGTCATCTTTTGGGAGAATTTGTTTTCGCTGATGTGGACGTTCTATGGAGCCTTAAAAGGTCACTTTTATTAGTATAGATTAATTTATGTAGATGGCGAGTCGGTGACACACTAATCAATCTTTATTTGTTGAATTTTAATGAATTTTATATTTCTTTCATACCAAACTTCTTATTATAACAGTAAAACATAGGGTCCCGATGTTACCTACGTGTCTATTATAGTTAACTTTTTTTAAGTAACATTCTTATTAACTTGTACTAAGACCATCTTTATCATTGAAACAGGTATTTTAACACTGGTGTTTCTTAGAAAACTTTTTTTTTGTCTAAAAAAAATTAAAAAAAAACTAATCGCGGGCCGTCACGTATCAGTAGGGCCCGTGAACAGTGCAAGAAACACTTCGATCTTTATTTCATGATTTTTGAAATCGATTTTAGTGGTTTTTGTGGGCCCTCAGCATTCCTTTTTTTCAAGAACCTCACTTAAGGTTTGGAGATAATTATACCCTAATGCTTTTCTAAGAGTATCTCCAGCCCATAACATTATTTTAGTGTCAAAACCACACTATGTGAGTGTAATTTCAACACTAAAAACAAATTCATCTCCAACCACAACACTAAACTTAACAGTAAAAAATATTTTATAATATTATATTTATTTAATTTTTTAATTTTTTGTTTTTAATAATATAATTTATCAATAAAATAAGTGAATAATGTTTTAGTGGAGTGAATAATGTTTTAGTGGAGTGAATAGTATTTTATTGTGATGAATATTACACCAAATTGGGTGTGAAATAATAGTGTTACACTAAAATGGTGTGATTTTTAGTATTGGGTTAGAAAAGATTTTGGTGTAATTTCATACTAAAATAGTGTTTTGCAGTTGGGTTGGAGATGGCTAAGCTAGACATCTTCATTTTAAGTTGAGCAACCGTAATTATTCACTTCTTCTGTATAAGATTAGATATTAGAGATGAATACCACTAATTATATACAAAATAATATAGTATATAAATTACACTTAGAGGTAAGCGTGGCCCATTCTCATATAAGAAAATGGAACCGTTTTATAAGGAATTTTCCGCTATTTGAGCAACCTCTTCGGTCTTTTATTTTTCGAGAAAAACCTCTTCTGTCTGCATTGACAAATAATGGCAGTTACTCCATTGTTTACGTTGCTATTTGATAATTTTAAATATTAAATTATTGCCAGCAAACGAGTCCCTCTAATTACGCTTAAACTCTTCAATAGATGTTTTATGAAAAAAAAAACTCTTGAAGAAGATACTGATTTTCAGTAATGAGAAACAATACAATGTCTCAAAAAAAACTTTGTGGTCAATGAATATTTTGAAAAGTTTGTTACCGATACATTGATTTAAATCACCATTATTAAAACCCTCGCACCATCTATATGTTGTCTTATCAATTCACCAACAAATATACGACCTGTCATTGAACAAAGCATGCAATGATGGATCATTACAGTAAAAGAAGATAACATAAAGAAATTAAAGAAACTTAAAAGTAAGAAATGGCCATGTTATGAATCCATCATGCCCAGTGTTTGCCAATTTCAACAAAGTTGGCCCTCCAAATTTAATAATTCGATGTTTATTTTTCTTATATAGTTATTTATATATATATATGCATGATATTATACACCACATCACATTCTGTTCTTGGACCTTAAACACAAGAAGAAGAAGAAAAACCCATATAAACGAATTCTCTTATTTTACCATTTGATTTGATTGTTTTCTTGAAGGTAGCTGCAAGAAATGGATGCAAGGAAGATTAATCTTCACGTTTTATTACTCCCTTTCTTACTCATCACCGCAGTTCCATCGATTCTTGGGTTGAGTACGAGAGGCAATACTAGATCGGAGACGGAAGTACTATTGCATGGCGGAGAGTACTTCCCGGTGATGAAGAGCAGGAAGTTAATGCCTACAAACTTGGAAGTTGATTATTCAGGTGATTATGATGATGGAGCATCATTGGCATCACCATCACCACCAGTTCCTGATTATGATGATGATATCTATAAAAGGCAAGGTGATGTTCCAAGCCCCGGTATTGGCCACTGATAATACGTTTCATGTGTATACTGATACACACATATATACACATTTTGCGTTATATATTTATACACACATGTTTACTTGTTTATATATGTTTTTGTCCTAATAAGGTCGTCTCCATGTGATCATTTTTTGTTTTGTTTTTTTTTGTCATTTTCATTGTTTTATTGTTTTTCAAAATGATGAACTCCTATGGAATTTCCTTAATTCCTTGTGTTAATTTGAGCTTCTTGTATGTATGTATGTAATAATAGTGTACTCGTTAGATAAACCTGCATTAGTCCTATGTAAAAACGGTTTTGCTTACTGAAAGATGTTACATAAAATTATTATTTTTACCGTGCCTTCCTTCCTCAAGTCTTTTCTATTTTGTTATTAGAGTGCGATTATATTTAATTTTACATAGAACAACAGACGAACCAAATGGGTATAACCTAGTGATATATTAATTATATATTATATAGTTTCCAACAATACTATTGAGACAAGGGAGAAAACACAAAAACATTCCGTCAGTTCGTAACAAAAAGAACACTGTGTCATAGTGTCAGTTATACAGTTTTGACTCTTGAAGTCTTCGACCACTCACCAAGACAAGTTGTATTTACAAAATTATACTAACAACGACAATTATACACGTTATGGCTTTT